>NW_023411267.1:0-21579 GCF_903995425.1 Onychomys torridus
CATATCCATGTGGAGTATAGCCAGGTGTACATGCTTGGTGTGAATATTTTTCCATAAAATCAATGGACTCTGAACTTGTAACTGACACAGAGTATGAACTCTTTGGAGACACTAGAGGTTCTTGAGGTTTTTCATATGTATCTTTTCCATAGACATCCATCTCATCATAACATAATTCATATTGTCTCTTGTCACCATGATAATTCCAGAACTTCCTTGTATGTAACATGTCAAAACCACTAGTTTCAAATATGTCTGTTCTTTCTTCTTGTAAAGAATCTTTTCTGTACTTCTGTTGGAAAATATCCTGGGTCAGGTGATATGACAGAGCTGGAAGAAAGGAAAAAACTCTTGACTTGTAAAATAATTTTAAAAAAATATGAAAATATAATGCATAAAATGAGAGCAGTCTGGGGAACATGTCAAGACTGTAAAATTGGGAATTTTCAAAGTTTTGCTATAGGAACTAAATGTGCTTATGAAAAATGGGTGTAATTTCTGTAACAGGCAAACAGACAACAATTTTTGGGAAAAAAAGATGCTCTTTCCAACTTGCCATGTGCATTATGAACATGTCTATTGAATTCCCTGCTATGATCCTTTCTGCTTACACAATCATAGTCTAAGAAATAACAGTTTCTTTGTTGACTCTACTTCTTTTTTGGAACAGCCCCTTCTTTCTCTTTTCCTTAACAGTATATGCTGGATGGCACCGCAACTCATTTTCTCCCACAATGACAGCATGCCCTTCATCCTTCTCTAGGAACACAATAGATCCTCCTTAATCATGTCTGCCATCCCGTCCACATTATTACTATCTCCCTAGTGGGCCACTAGGTCTTTGCTACCATATTCTCTCATCCATGACTGCAAAAGTAACTTATGATCCCCTGACTCTGGGTTATTTCCTGCACACACAATAAAGACAGAAACTACAACCTGTCCTGCTAACTTTTACAAACACAATGAAGGGCCCTGACTTTCATCTATCCCTAGCAAGGGAACACAGAATACTTCTGAGTTCTACTTCATGCAAATAATCAGTACATTTGATCCCGTCTTGCAACATATATTTAATAATTACTTTCAGACTGGTAACTCCACAATATCCCCTCATCAAAATTTTCTCACCAATTCCAGGTTCTAGCCTGTATTCCACCCTATATGCTCATATTTAGACTGATAATCTCTATAAGGAATACTTTTAAATCCTTACAATGGGATATTTTTCTTGTAAATCTGCTCAGCCCCTGTGCCTACTAGAAACCCCAACTCCCATGCTATATATCACCTTTCACATATAAGCTTCCCTGCATTTATTGTTGTCTGTTAAATCTGCTTTGTGAAATGATATAGAAATTACAATAGTTAACAAGAACAATTTTGATCACAAGAACATGATCATTATGTATGCTTTCAAAAAGTATTTCATAAATATCAGAACATTGACAACTCTGTATTCAAGAAGCCACATAATTTGACTGAAAGTATGGGCTTAATGAATAAAATGTAGAACTGTGTTAGGAGCTTAATGTGTAAGAACTACACACCATCATTAGTTGTCTTTCTGACAGTTGCTTGAAATTTGATACTTGAATGTTATCTGTTCTTTCTGCTAAGTCTGCTGCCTTCAGACTTAATTCCATGGCATAATGAAGTCTTATCCTCATGGAAATATAATCCCCATGAAACCTTTTTTGTTTCTACAAGTTTTCCTGGTAAAAGCGTTTCATTACAACAATAGAAAATCACACAAAAAATATCAAAAATAAAGTCAGCATTGTATCCCCCCATGTCTACCATCTTATAGACAAACACTTCAATCAATAATTACCATGATATAGAAAATAAAAGAACTATCATAAACATTATTAAAGTAGTCAAATTACTTAAATTAGACACCAAGAAACAGCATAATAAAATTAATGAAGAGAAACTTAAACACATGAGTAATGTAAGAGACCACAGAGACACAAATAAAAACAGTTCAGTATTAAAAAAATACATACAAAAAGGTAAAGAATTACTGATGGAACTCAGAATGAAGTTAGAACAGAAAATTAATTAGAAAAGTCAAGGTAAAGCTTTATAAGTAGGACAGAAAATAGCAAATAGAATATCGAAATTCAATAAATCATGTAGAGGAGTTTAACTGCTGACCAGAAATACAAATACATACATATATACATACATACACACATATATATATTTATATACTATATACACACATATATGTATATGTGAGTATAGCACAGGAAAGAAATATACATGTACTTCTGTACACTATAGGTATGAGAAATATTTTAAATAAATGTATATATATAAGATACAAATCATACCTCAATGACATAGATGAAATCTTCTTCAAGATCATAGAAGAAAAATTGACTAAACTCAAGAAAGTCATAATAGTGCAGATATTGGTAACATTCACAACACCAAATAGGCAAAACACATACAAAGAAATACCACAGAGCAAGCCCGAGTTAATATACAGCACAAAACAAGGGCATGAAAATCTGAAGATGAAAAACTAAATTTCTCATGTAAAGAAAAGCCCATTAGACTAATAGTAGATCACACAGGAGAAAGTATTAGCCAAAAGGCCACTAATAGAACAATAAAACTGCTAAAGAGAATGAGGGCCCATATTGACAATATCTGCTAGGATTGAAGGAGAAAGAAAATCGTTTTACATATTAAACATTATGAAACCATTCATAATGTGTAGTCCAATAGAAAATAAAATATAGGAAATAGTACTTAAGACTGACAATGGACACATGAAGCTCCAGCCAGCAAAGCAGATATATCACTGCAGACCTTCACCTTAACTTTTGCTTCATTTAATCCAATAACACAGTATCATCTTCAGCTCTGATAAAACAACTGGCTGCAGGGAACCATGAGTTCATCTCCACTGACTACAACACATCTTCCAATTCTAACATCATTCTCACAGCCTTTCTTGATCCAAGTACCCAACTCTGGCAGGAACTCCCTGGAAGCCACAGGCCACTCCTGCCAGGAAAGAAGTTATGTCAACTCCAGAACTTCACTTCTCACCATGGCTCTTTAAGTCCAATACAATAGTTTCTGCCTCAGCTGAGCTGTAACAGCCTCAGCCTTGCTTATCTCTGAAGGATCCCACAGCCCAACCCTGAGCCTTCCTTCTATTCTGGAAAGCATTGTCCCACACTCTAAATTCACCAGAAACAAAGACCTAAGAACAAAACTGGGAAGGGAAGCAGGGAGGCAAATTGGTGATCTTCACCTTTTTCTCTGCTCTTCTAAATCTATCCCCCAAGTCTTATCCCCAGATCTGGAAAAAAATACAACACCTTCTGAAGCCATTCCTTCCCTTCTCTACCAATCTAAAATGGATCACACAGATTTCTCCATCCAAATCTTTATCTCCTAATTCATTCCTTTGTTGCTACTTGAAAATCCAGGGGTCATTCTCTTTAAACACAGAGGCCTTCCTGACCAGAGAAGCAAGGACACTATTTGCACATCATCACTTCTCCCTCCATGACCCCATGTCCTGTGTCCCAATCTCATTCTCATAACTTTATCAGACATTTTGCTTTTGACTCTCTTTATGCATGGTCCACTTAAACATGGACAAGAGACATGAAGACAGTGATAACAAAGCTACAATCTGTAGAATCACAGGGGGTATGAAACAGCTATATTTTCTTAGGAAGGGAGACAGAATAAACAAGTATAGATAGTAGTGAAAAGGGAATGGGAGGAACAAGTGTGCAGGGATTGTAGAGATTTGGGTTCTATGCAAGAATATACAGAGATAGCTAAAATTAATGGGCATTTTAGGGGTAGTATTGAAACCAAAATTCAGTAGGAACTTCCAGAAATATATATGGCAGTTATCTAAAATATAATGCCAAATAATGGAGGAATCAGAATCCCAAATGACTCTCTCTTATGATCTAACACTGATTTCAGTACGAAAATTATGTTACATAAATTTGAGTGTTTAGCCAAGGAATCCAAAGGGGATACCTAAACAAGCCAGGCTATTGCCAGTCTTACACCTTCCACTCGGTGAACTGAAAACAAAATTTAATTGCTGAAGAAAACAATAATATAAATCATTGAAAATGGAGACATAGGCCTTGGGCCCACAAAGAGCCTGAAACCCCTATTTTATTTGGTACAAGAACAGTCTCTGCATTTTAAACAGAAACATATATGCCAAGTGAGCCAACAAATCCTTTATCTTAATTGGTATTCTGCCAGCAACATAAGGTAGGAAAAAGGTGGAATAAAACTTGATAAAACAAGCAACCAATGATTGATTTGACTTAAGGCCATTTCTCCAGATGGATAGCATACCTGACATTTCTTAGGTGACCATGAACTTCATATTAGAATGCCCATGGAATTAGTACAAAATTACTACTTCTTATCTATAAAAAGAGAAAAAATGTAGTGATAAAATGACCTCAGGATATTCTGCAATACTCACAGATCAGTGTGTTGTTCATATTCATCATGGAAAGGTTCTCCTAAAGATTATATAAAAATTGTATGGATTTACTGCCAGACATTTCTACAGTGAATCAGAGATCTTCAATAATCAGCTCTATTTGAGATCTTTCTATCTAATACTGCCCCTCCATAGTTCAGGGAACCCTACAGAAGAGGAGAAGGAGGTAGTGTAAGAGTCACAGGGATGGACAATACCAAGAAAACAAGGCTCTCTATAATAACATGGGTGAGTTTCCTATGAACTAAGAGAGAATGAAGCAACAAGCACAGGGACTGCACAGATTTGTACAAGTTTTCTGTGTATAAATTGCGTGTTCCAGTTTAATGGTTTTATGGATTACCTGAGCATGAAAATGAGTTTATTTCTGACTATTATGCCTAATTATCCTTTGATTCTTTTCATTCTGTTGTTTTGTCTTTTAAAACTTCAATGTGATAGGTTTTGTTTTATCTTATTACAATTTATTTTGTTATATTTAAAATAATCAAAGATTGAATGAAAACCAAAGCATTGTATAAAATGTGAACAAACAAACTGTCATGTAACCTACTGAGGCATAACACAAATTTTCTCCAATAGAGTGACACTCAGTATATTAAACACTCCCAAACTGTTCTTATATTCATGAGTATATGACCAAACATATAATGGACTTCCCATATTATTTGTGTTCTTTAATTTGGTTATGTGTTGATGGGTTTTTTGTTTGTTTCTGTGTATTTCGTATAGGTTTTATTTTGTTTCCTTGGTTTGGGGGCCATTGTTATTGTATTGGGTTTCTGGGTATTTTTTTTAAGCACTTAAAGTCCTATTGGTAAGGAGAGGGAGAAGATGTAGAAAAAATTGGGAAAAAGAAGTACATGATCAAAATACAATTTTAAAACTATTAAAAATGAGACTAAAGAGAGGGATATGCTTAACAGAGAGAGTAGAGAAGAGAAATAAAATCAGCTGCAAATAAAACAAAACATAAAATAAAAATAAGAACAAATACAACAAAATCAATAATACAATTATTAGGCATGAAACTAGGAAGTGGGAGAGTTATGAGATAAAGTAACAGTGGAGAAATATCATCATAGTACATCATGTGCAACTACAAAATTGTTAAAAATAAAATATAATAATTTAACAAAAAAATTTATACTACATATACATTTCTAGAATAACTAGAAATAATAATGGCATCAATTCTACAATAAAAATAACACATGCCAGATGATTGGATTGAGAAATAAAACCAATTTTTCTATTGCTCCCAAAAACTCAGCTTTAAAGATAGGAAGTGCATCAAAATGAAAGGATGAAACTTTTAGTCTAATAAATGGGAAACAAGTAGATATTGCTACACTACTGACAAAACGGACTTTAGGGAAAATTAATAAGAAAAATATAAAGAAGGAATTAACATTTGAATTAATTCAATAATCAATTAAGATGACATTACTACCCCAAATGTATATACATTAAATTAAGATACAGCCTACTTCATAAAATACCTAATACTTGAAATATATACCGAGATTAACAAAAACCTATAATAGTACATGATTGTATCACAGCACTCTCTTAAATATACAGGCAATCAGGACAAAAAATGAGCAACTAAATATTGGAAATAAGTAAAATCATACACCACGTAGAAAGAAGTGTTATCTATAAAATATCCCATGCAAACATGAAGGAATATAAATTCTACCACTCAACCCATGGTAGGCCCTCTAAATAGACACCATAATGGAACACAAGAAAAAATTTTTTTTGTTTTTTGACATCTGTAATTCAATTCACAAATGTTCTTTCTCTCCTGTTTTCTTCTGGCATTTCTTCTTCCTTCTCTAGTGGGGTAAACTAGCTGGGCAATGCACAGCTCGCATTCTCTTATCAACAATGAAGAGATAGTAAACAAAGACTAAAATGTACAGCGGAATGTACTGGAATGATGTACAATTAATTTTTCTCATATACACACATCATCTTTTTGCTTCGATTGATGCTTGTATTACACAACATACAAAATGGAACTACAGCAGACGCAGCGTTAACGGGACAGCTTGACCGGTCTTTGCTTTCTCTCATACTGCCTGTGTTTCATGCTTACATAAAAACATAGAACTCCAGCATATAAATAATACATACATGCTCCATCCGCGGGCTCACATGTCTTCAGCATGCACCTTGCTTTTGAGTCCTTGCTTTTGAGTCCTTGCTTTTGAGTCCTTGCTTTTGAGTCCTTGCTTTTGAGTCCTTGCTTTTGAGTCCTTGCTTCTGAGACACCTATCTCTTCACAACTAGGTGTGAGTGTTTACGGAAAGCACTCCGCAGAGAGAAGGGGTAGCCCCCCCCACCATGAATGCCGTCCGCATCCACGATGGAGCAGGGATTGTTTGTGTGGACCTTCTATAAACGGCAGGCTGCGTTGCCTCTTTGGGAACCATAGCTGAGATCATAATCACACACGCTTCTCTCTGTCCTTCGAGCCCAGCAAACTTGTGTTTCATAACATCGTCTTGTAGGGTCTGTGACGGGCCGATGGCTTGGTGTGGTGGGTCCAGGACAGCATAGCCTGGGAGCCCCGATCGTGGTATGCTGCAGAGGGACAGTGGCTTCCTTCCTCCCCTGGGTATCCAGGGAGGAGGACCTGTGTGAGAATAGCAATCCCTGGGCCCAGCCCTGACACCACGGTGAGGCCAGAGGGCTAACTAGTTAGCCCTCTGGATTATCAAAACATTCTTCTCATTGTAGATTTATATATATATATATATATATATATATATATATATATATATATATATATATGTGTGTGTGTGTGTGTGTGTGTGTGTGTGTGTGTATGTGTGTGTGTGTATATATATATACATATATATATGTATATATATGTGTGTGTGTGTGTGTGTGTATATATATATAAAACTTGTTTTTCTTTTTTATAAGTTAAGGTCAGTATAGATATGAAAAAGGAAGGTAGACTAGGTCAGTGACATCACAAAGTGTATGTACTTACACCTAATGTGTTGGGCTCACAAGGTCCAGCAGTCCCAGCGAAGGCCCATGCTGGGATGGAGTCAAGTTGCTGCCCTGCAGCCAAGCCCAGGGGCAGAGCCTGAGTGTTGGGAATTGGAAAGGTGGCTGTTCTCCAGTTATTGTTGCTTCCTGTTGCTTGGGTTCTTGCCCCCCCCCCCAAAGGGGAGGTATTCTGACTCACAATACACCCCTAGTCCCAGAAGGCGTCAAGGCGAGACTCCCGCAACTCTTTGGGCATGAGGTTCTTCACGCTGGTCCCTGCACTGTGCTGGGAGCGGGCTGACCCTCGCTTCTCCTCACTGCTGCTCCACAAACCTGTCTTGCTGCTCTGGGAATGGTACTTCTGGGCTGGGTAGTTGGGGTGCGGCTGGTGGTCTGTAGTGGCTGGGGTATAGGCAGGTTGCTTGTCACACCTCTTGCTAACAGAGCCTTGGTTGGAACCTAAGAGAATGGAGGAGGGCGTCTCTCTGGAGCCAGAAAGGTCCAGGGTCGACCTGTCCTTGCTCTTCTCTGCTGGTGTCTCTTTCTCTTTGGAGGCACTGGCTGTTTCTGAAGGTGCCGAAGGTGCGGTGGAGGAGCTGCCCTGGGATGACTTATTTCCTGTGTCCGTGCCTGCCTCAGCATCTGCTTCCTGCTGAGGAGCAGTAGCTGACTGGGTACAGGACTTCATGTGCTCAGGCCAGTGGGCCTGCTGACAGTGGTTGTCACAGTAGCTGGTGTTCCAGCAGCAGTAGAAGATGGCCTCCTTCTTGCAGTTTGCACACCACTGCTTCTTCTTGGTCTCATCGACCGCCTGCTGCTTCTCCAGCTCCAGCTGCTTCTTCACCTTGGCGATGAGCCGATCATGCTCTTGCTCCAAGCTCTGCCGCATCTCCGCCATGGTCAGCTCCAGGTTGTGCTTCATCTCAGCAAGCTCCTGCTGGTGCAGCCACTGCAGCTTCTCAATCTCGATCCTCAGCCTTCGAATCTCAGCTATCGTGCTTCCCGTGGTGTTTTTGGAGAGGTCATTGTAGATCTCTGTCATCGTCCCTCTTATGGCATCCATCATTTTGCTGGTGTACTTGGCAATGTCCGCAGGCACGTCGGCTGAGGCGGTGGCGATGGGCAGGTCAGCATTGATAGCGGATGCCAGGGTGCTTGCAGAGCCAGAACTGTTGACCAGAGCTGCCAGCTGTGTGCTGGTCACCAGCGTGATGGTGGAAGTGGATGGGCTCTGCGTGACCTCCTTCTGCTGCACAGTTTTCACAGCCTGTCTGGTCTGATATCTTGTTCCCTGGGAAGAGTAAGGCTGCTGCTGCTGCTGACGCTGTATCTTCTGCATGTGCCACTTTTGGGAGGACGTTTGAAACTTACTTGATGAGTTCCACATGACCCGCTGCACAGCTGGGGCAGTCTCCTTCGGTAAGAGCAGCCTCTGCTTCTTCACCCGTGCTGTGACTGTGACGGCAGACACCATGCTGCTGGTGGCGACCACGGTGACCCCGGCCGCGGGTGCTTGGGTGGCTGAGCGGGTGAGCACCGGCGTCTCTGGGGGAGACTGGTTGCCAGCCACGGTAGACGATGGTGGTTTACCTATAGTTACAGCCAGACAGGCATGGAAATAAGCAGAAACTGGGTTGGACTCGAGCAGAGACTTCAAACCACTGGCCAGTTCTGGGTCAAACCCAGCAGAGGCAGACCACTGAAGGAATTCAGAATGGCCTGGAGGCCCAAGGACATGTACAGCCTCTGCCACAGCTATGAGTTATGCCTTACTGAGTGCAAGCTCACATCCCACCTCACATCATGGCAAGCCTTCTAGAAGCAAAGAGGGCAAGACCCAGCCCCCTGTGGGGACCAGTCCAGGAGCAGCCCTCTCAAAGCAATTAATCTTAACATTCCCTATTTCTTAAGGATTGGAGAACAACACTAATTAAGGCCCATACTGTTTTGGACCTTGATGAATTTCAAGCCACATATGTACTGATGATTGCTTGCAGAGTTTGATAAGATGATTGCAAATATATTATGGAAATTTGCATAATCATGAGGAACTCAGGAATGTTCTAAATCGGAAAAAAATCTTCTTTGGTCTATATTTCCTATATTCAAGATTTATTTTAATATAGCAACCATAACAATTTAATAGTATCTCCAGTGCTTTCAAACACAGATATTCAGAGGGGCATAGAACAGGCCCTCACATTTATTTTCAAACATACATTGAATTTCTATATTTCAAATCAATACTATTCACATGTGAATAGGCTAAGATCATCTAATATACATCTTGGGAAACATGTTGGAGACTTTGTTCCCTCTGAAATCTTTAGGAATACTTTTATCTAACTAGCTTGCCTCAGTCTACAGAAGGAATGCATTTGCCTTGCTGTGGACCTCTCCTATGAGTCAATGCTTCATTCCAACTTACCAGGTGCTGTGAATCCTATACACTCTATAACCTCATTCCAGGAATTTTTTCTTTGGTCAAGTTTGGTGCATAGCTCCAGTGATGATATGGAATGTCCTATACATTAGAAGAAAAATATGACACAGTATTCACATGACCCAATATTGTTGGAGTCCTAATGCAGGATTAAACTTAGATTAAGAAGGAAATAATGGAAGTTCCATATTTGACTTCCTCATTGTAAATGCCTTGTTAAATGCTATAAAATATTGAGATTTTTTTCAGTTTTCTCTCTCTGTATATTTAGTGACATTTGAATTACAACAAAGCAAAAGTACAAGCATGGAACATCATGTTATGATGGATGTCCATGCCTTATATGCTACAGAGTGCCTGCAGCAATGTACAATATAAGATTGTAGGGATTATGTCATGTGCAGGAGAATGGATATAAAAACAAGAATGAGTGACATAAATGTGTGTTAATATACCAAAAGTCAACCATTTGAAAAAAGAAACCTAAGAATCATTAACACAAAATATGTATGTCTCCTAATAATACTTGATAGAATTCTCAGGGATAAAATAATAACCATGCAAATCTTGCCTGTACAGACCAGGTTGGTGTAGTTCTTCAACTTCTCAATGGCAGGCTTCTCAGAAGAGTCCAGGCAACCCAATTCCTCTGTAGTGAGGTCTATGGCCACATTCTTGAAAGTCAACAGGTTCAGAAAAATTACTGTTATAACTTACGTCCATTTATGTAATGCTTTGATTACACAGAGAAAAAGTTGTTAAATATAAAACAATCTCTTATAAGTAGTTAATATAGATAATTTGAATAGATTGGATGTGAGAGGGGGGATGATGTGAAATAAGTATTGGTAACTTAAAGGGTAGAGAGGTATGGAATAAGCATTAAAGGGAAATCTGGAGTGAAATATGCTGTGTGATTTTGGCTTTATGATTCTCTGGCAAGACCAGCATGAAGCTAAGTGAAGGCAATTTTTTTCCCTATAACTCTGGCACAGAAAGACAGTTGAACTTCCATCAGATATCAAAGTATGATGAGGCCTTTTTCTGTTGTTTGAAAAGGAATATTGGGGAACAGTAGATTTTATAGCTAGAGGAGAAACTTGGTTTCTAAGGAATTCCAGAAATTCCATATAAACATTTCTCTAGGGATATCACGACAATAAAGGGACCCCTCTTTTCCTTTCCATTTCCAAGTTGAACTACAGGAAAGGCAGCTGAGATTAAAAATCAAGTAAACTGGACTCATAGGGGCTCACAGAGACTGAAGCAATAGAGAACTTAAATGGGACTGAGCTAAGTCCCTGAACATAGGTAATAGTTTTGAAGCTTATTCTACTAGTGGAACTCCTAATAGAGGGACCAGGAGCTGTCTCTGAATTTGTTTCCTGTTTTTCAGATCTTTCTCTAATACTGGGTTGCCTTGTTCAGCCTTAATAGCAGAGGACATGCCTAGTCTTACAGCATCTTGACATTCCATAATTGGCCAAAATACGTTGGATGGCTCCACTTGTCTGAATAAAAAAGAGAAGGAGTGAATGGTGATACACAGAGGGACTGGAAGGTAAGGAGCAAGAACGTGGAAGCTGTAGTCATGCTGGGAAAATTAATTAATTAATTAATTAATTAAAATAGGAAAAGAAATAGGATTGCTGACATACTAAGGTAGGGCCTAATACAGAACACACACAGGACATAGGCACTTGAGACCAACAGAGAAGATGCAGAAGTAGAAGTATCATGTCAGCCAAAAGCTGATTATTTCTAAAACTAGACCTTTCTATGAATGTATCAGTGAACTCTCTCATAGGAGATACAATGAATAAGTTATACTCCATATTCATATCCAGAATTGAGTGATCATCTAATATTTATAAACCCTTTATGAGACTGCAAACTGGTTTTATGATTAAAAAAATCTGGATTTTCAGATGTGAGCTGTGGTTTTCAATTGCTTATTGCCCAGAAAAAGTTTTCAGCCTTGTACTTCACAGGACAATATAGTTATTAAACCAACCTTCCCATCAACAAATACTTAGTGATAGCACAATATATTTTAAGCTTTGTAATTTTTACATGTCTCATGGGGGATGGAAAAGTAGGAGAGTTAAGAAATTATGTGGAAGGATATTGGCTCTAGGCACAAATGTAAAGCTAGCATGATAGAAATGTTCTTGAGTACATGTATGAACTAGTATTAAACACAGTTTGAGTGAACATAAACTACATTGGTGGAACTTGCTCTTTCCAATACCACAATCTATGCAATTAAGGGGCCAGTAAAAGGCATGGCTTCCTTCTTTTTGAATGTGTGGTGTTCCCATTGAATGGCCCCAATAGGCTCATTTATTTGAGCACTTTTCTCTTTGTAGTTGGATATTTTAAGGAACAAATTATAAGTTGTGTTGTCATGAAGGATGTTGCTCATCTTGGATGGGATTGATCTATCGAAGACTCATTTCAAGCATGAGTAAGCAGCACAAATGTAAAGTCATAGAACATTGGCCTGTTTCAGCATCTCTGCCTTTAACAGCTTGAGTGCAGATACAGAATATTGGAAGTTTCCTTGTGTGTCACAAGGGAGTAAAGATGATACCTGAAGAGAAACTACAGTTTCAACATTAGTCCTGATTAAACTTGCATATTCCTCTGGAAGTTTCCTCAAAGCTGTACTACTGCTAAAGAGAAAACAGTGAACTCTAAGTGATGAAGACAAATGGGAACTACTCAGCCAGGTCAAGAAAATTAGCATCAGCTACTATGGAGAGATTGGTAGCAGGTGTCAGCACAACTGAAGGGCATTGCAGGTTCACTAGGAGGTTAGTAGCTAATAAAGAGAAACAATGGAATAGACTCTTTAAATCTAGTCAAAAACAGAAGAGTAAGAAGAACAAAACTCTCTTGTTAGGATTATTTCACAATGCATTATGCCTTATGACTTGCATTTGGAAATTTGTATCATATTTAAATACTTCATCTTATATGAAGTGTATGACATAGTATGTCTTTTATAGAAATTCTATTTTAAATATTATTTTTGGCAGTGCAGACATTCCATCCTGTTTTTTTTTTTCCTTTCTTTGACTCTTATGTAATGAACAATTGATCCCTGTTAGGAAGGATCATGGAATATAGGTCTTTTCTCACTGAGTAAGATGACTCAATTACATTCTAAGTAGGTAGTAAATGAGCAGTTTTGTGTGCAATATCCCAAAAAAAAATTCTACATCATACATGAATTGAGAAAAAATATGCAGAAAAGACTAAAATAGTGGGAGAGTCGTGAAAAGTGGGTAAACACACATAGGTCACATGCATTTAAATGGTTTACCTTCAAAACCACTTACGAAAAAGAAAAAGAAAGCTTTGTCAAAACTAGGGGTTAAATTAAACATTAGGGGCTATTGCAAATGAAGCATTTCTGTAACAACCATCAATGTATCTCATCTCCATTTATATACTTACCCGAGAATATGTCATCTCTCTTTTTCCTTCCATGTGGATCCTCTCAGGAAACTTTACTTTAAAACTTCACCTTCCTGATAATATTTCAGATTTCAAATCCCCAACAGCACTGTATGGTTGCTACCACACACTGAGACTGGAATGTAAGGATCACAATCCTCATTCCCTGTCCTAAAGCAGAGCCAAGATACTGAGTGCTACTGGCTCTCAGAGGCAGACCAAACTGCCAGTTCTCCTTTCATGCATTCAGACCAACAGCTTGAAGGGCTTTAGTATAAAGATGGGAATGAGATTGAATTAACCTGATACACCTAGCAGAGCCAGCTAGCCATTTCAAATAGAGGCTGAACACATGTGTTATTCAGAAGCCTTAAGAACCCTCAAGGACCCACATATTCTCTTTCTCTCTAATGGGTGATTAAAATAATGCTTCCATTGAGGATGACAAACAAAATCTGTGGATTTGATGCAAATGAATGTATTTCAACAGACAGAAAAACCTAAGAGTTTGTGGCCAAGAAGCATTAGGGTAATCCATGCTTCTCTAAGGCCTTCAGAAATTTTTCCCATTGTCTTTCATGACAATGTTTATTGTAATTACTTTTGTAGTATAATTAACTTCATTTTTTATTTTAGTTTTTGAAGTCAGGGATTTTCTATGTCATCAACTTGGCTGTCTTGGAACTCACTGTATACAACATAGTAGCTGCAAACTCATAGAGAATAGCTTGTCTCTGCCTTTTCAAAGGTCGGATTAAATGTATGAGTAGGCTGACAATATCATAAAAAATATATGAACAGAAAAATGGACACACAAAATAGCTTGAATTTGGTGGCCCCTTCCCTCTGGTGGAGAAACAACATCACCCGGAATCTTTGCCTATTTATTACAAAGAGAGGATCAATGTTCCAGGGCTAAAACTTACAGGTAGTGGGATCATTCTACCCAATTATATAAGGGGGGAAGGTTTGGATCAGGCCAGGAATGACAGTTTCTTTTGGAGAGGACTACTGAGGCTTAAACCAATATTGGAGAAGTCTGGGGTGAATATTTTCTGAACACTATCAATATCCATATGCAGCACAGGAGGGCTTTTCATTCTGCTGAGCTTAAAGTAGTTTGTTTTATAAATTTCTCATGGGCCTGAGTGTGTGCTCTCTGACACGGATGTTTCCCTGTACACAAAAGAAACTCGTTCATTCCTCCACAAATCCCAATGTTCTTCTGCTCCCCAGTTACACGTTTACTGATTTATATGATAGAATTTAAGTCAAGCAATGTACTAAGAAATAAAAACACGTTAGTTTGTATTAGGATCCATGGAGCAGATGACATTAATTAAATCTTTTACCGCAAAATGATTACTTGTCATGACAATGCTGCAGGTAATAAACACAAGGTATTACTACATTTATTTGGAATTTAGTCAAGGGAACAACTTAATGTTAAGACCATTTATAATATAATATACACTTAGTTAAAATTGCAAATACTATGAACAAAACAATCTTCATGTAGAATATAACACAAGGACTAATATCCTAGCTTATTGATGTTTGTAAGTAGTACTACCTGTTTTAAGTTCGTATGTTTTAAATAATTTTGCTTTAGTCAATTTTCACATGAATTGGTACCATTTAAAAAGAATAATGTGTGGGCTGGAGAGATGGCTCAGCAGTAAAGAGCACTGGTTGCTCTTCCAGAGGTCCTGAGTTCAATTCCCAGCAACCACATGGTGGCTCACAACCATCTCTAATGAGATCTGGCACATAGGCAGAACACTATATACATAATACACAATAAATAAAACTTTAAAAAATAATTTCTAAATCATTCTGTACAAAACTTTATTGCCTCTGTAGCTTATTTACCAAGAAGCTGCTTGGTGAATATAAGTTGTATTTTTTGGTAAAATGTTTCTAAATTTAAGTTATACATACGTCTTCTTGTTTTATTTTCTCTGACATTGAGTAAGACATGAACATTGTTTAATATACTCCAGTCAAGTCTTTCTATTTTAAAGAATATTTTCTATCTATAAACAGCAGGACAATGGTAATCTATCAAGTTTTGTACCAACATAAATCTTAAGAAATATAAGCTCTTAGTTCAAGGCATTTGACTTGCAGCATCCTTTATATCAGTATTTTTTCTCTACTAAAAATTCTGTGTTGATCTTACAGAGTTGAGAAATAGGTAAAGGATTTCTCTTACTGTACAAATATAGAGATTTTCCCCTCAATGGATTCTGTGGTAGGTTTGAAGATGTGAGCACTATATAATGTAATTGACACGTTCTTCTCATTTGTAAGTTTTCTCTCCAGGATTGATATTTTTTGATGATCTTTAAAAGTGGATAACTAGGCAAAGGTCTTGCCACATTCTGTACAACAGCATGGTTTCTCTCCACTGTGGAGCCTCTTAAATGTCTTGAGTGTGAAGTATCTCCTGCAGCATTTCACAGATTTCTCATATTTTATTCTCATTAAGGAATCTTGAATACCCAATAAGATTTAAAAGTTGAGTCAAAAACTATTCAAAATTTTGCAGCAAACTTTTATCCCCATTGTTGCATAAATCATTTGAATTTACATTTACATGAAAATTGAAGGATATACCCTAATTTGTATACTTGAAAGTTTTCCACCCACATAATGTTCTGAATCCCTCTTTAAAAGGGGTGATTTTATTGAACCTTTGCTCTACTTACTGTAATCCACTTGCATTTGTCAGTATCACCATAGTTCTAGTTCTATTACAGTCACTACAATATCAGGATGCACTTAAAATTTCTTCTTTCAGATTGCTTCTAGAAACCTTATCTTGGGTATGTGTCTGCTAAAGAGAAGACTGTGAATATTGTTCTGGCCCATTCTGAAATTTGACATTGTTATAAGGAATTCTGAACCAATTTAGTGAGGATTGATAAGTTCAACAGGCAAAATAAAGATCTCAAATTTAATTATTCATTGTAAAATTAAAAAAAAACTTATGTTGCAAATAGTGCCTGAAAAAGATTATGATGTACCTAAGTGCAATTGGACATTTGGTACAGTTCTTACCACAGGAAATTCCTCAAAGAAACTAGAATGTACTATTTCTTTAAAATTATGTGGCTGTCATGAAGCCTTTTCTGAGACAAAAAGCATTCTGTGACTAAGAGCTCTGTGGAACTTGTCACATTGAGGACCCCGGGAAATGTCCTGTAAAACTTACATTTCCACCACAAGTACATGGGGATGTTGTTTCTTAAGCACAAAGAGCTCTTACATTGCCATCTATTGTTTTACAGGTGGTTCTATGGATATGTTCACCAGTTTCCTACTAGACAAAATATTTTATCTCCTTTTCAACAGATTAATTGATTATATAGTCTCTTTGCTTATCATTGGTTATAAAAATACTCAGCAATGAGACAGGGTGTGGTGACTTATGGCTTTAATCCTCCCAACAAGAGGCAGTGGATAAAGGATATTTGTCAATTTGAGGTCAGACTGATCTACATAGAGTATTGCAACAATGTAGGGCTATACAGAAAGATCCTGTCTCTAATCAAATAATCAAATAAACAAACAAATATACCAGGGAGTAGAAAACACATAACTTCAGCAATGAAAATACTCTGGATCATTAGAGCTTCTTGTATGCTCATTGAGTCCCTGATGTCACCTTCACAGAACTCACATTTCAGAATTTGGAGTCTTGCTTGCATTATAGACTGATCTGAGCTACATGCTCCAAACTTCTGCTTATCTTTGAGGAAGGCTTATTCAAGAAATGCACATTGGACTGACATAGGGATCAAATCACAGAATCTAATGCACTCAGTATTTTATTTTTGTTTGAGATGAGTATATTAAAATGACATTTATCCTAAAAAATTGGTTATGTAGCAACTCTGGATTTTAAGTTACTTTCAGATTGCTGAACCATAATGAGACTAGAGTGCTCCAATTAATAAATACCCCTTTCTTCATAATTTGACTTCTTTTGTATGGGTCCCATTTTCTAGTTCCTGTGTTCTACTTCAAACATCTATGAGGTTGTTTGTTTGTGAACACATGTGCAAGGGTTTGTACATATGCTTTATAGGAAGCATTCTTGATTGTTCATCTTATTAATGGAGGCAAGATAAGCCCACAGCTTATCAAGATAGCTAGTCTTTCTATATTTCAACATACTCTGTGGGTATCCATGTCTCTACCTATAAGATCTGAATTACATTTATTTATTTGGGTTATGTTGATCTGTACTCTGCTACACTGTAATTTCATTCACTCCATATCCCATTCCGCTTATGAGAGTCTACTCACTCTTTGCCTTTTCAATTTTTCCCAGGATTGATACACATTAACAGCGTTACCTATAACACTACAAAGTTTATTAACTTCCTCATTTCTGTTGAAATATTTTATTGACTGTTTCCATTATCGCAATTTCAATGAAAGTCAGACACCCCTTAAGTGTTCATTGTTGTTTCCCTCCTTGATAAGAACCACTTGACTTAATTTTGCTGAGGCACCTGACATTGTTTCCCCTTCTTTTTTTTATTTTAAAACATTCCTTATGTTTGATGTACATGAGTCTTCTCTGGTAACATCTATTTTTTTCATTCACTACAATTTGCTTACAGCTAACATTCATTACCAGGGATTTATTAATGGCATTTTCTTACATTTTGTATGTTATCGATGTTCTCATTTTAATGGCTCCCTCTTCTTTTTCTAATACTTTGGAATTCCTTCTAAAACCTTAGTATCTTCTGTGTTCCTTTTTTATTCTCTCCTCAATCACTTCCTTTGAGAATTCTTTCCATTTCACAGAATATTTTCTAATTTCATGAAGTATAGTAAATATCTTCCCTCATAACCACATGCATAGATAATTGAAAGTAAAACATCCATATACGACAGTCAAAAGTTATTCAGTTTTTTGAAAAACTGTCATGTTTTTTAACAAAATTGTTTTCAATATTGATGATTCTCCTAAAACTTTCATAATTTAAATTTTCTTCAACGCTGAATGAATTTCATTGCCTATATCACACTTTTAATTATTTTCTGTGGAGAAATTTATGAATAACAGGAAGATTTTCTTTCCCCATAAGGGCTTAAAGAAACTTCATGTAACATTTTTCATGATGGAAGAGTGCTGTGTAGTCAAATTTATGTTATGGAATTCCTATATGACCTGTTAAAGAACAAATATTTTCCAATCAACTCCTTCAGAACAAAGAAAAATGAAACATAAAATTGAAAAGTAATTCATCAAGTATTAGTAAATTAAAAGCTGACGAAAGGGAGTATGTAAAAGCTGGAGTGTCAAGTTCATGATGGGGAACCCACAGAGACAGCTAAACTGAGTTTGTGGGAACTCATGTACACTGAACAAATGGTTAGGGGGCCTACATGGAACCATCCTAGACCCTCTGCTTGTGTGTGACCAAGTTACACAATGGTAATGGGATCTTTACCTGTCCCTGGTGCCTAGCTGGCATTTGGGAACCTGTTCCCCATGCTGGATTACATTGCCCAGCTTTGATGCAGGGGAAGGAACTCAGTTCAAACCTAACTTTATGTGCCATGCTTAGTTCAAGCCTATGGGAGGCTTGTCTCTTTCTGAATGGAGATGGAGCAGTAGTGAGGATTGAGACAGGGTAGATGGGCAGGCAGGGGAGAAAGTGTGAGGAGAGGAGAGAAAAGAAACTGTGTTCAGTATGTAAAATAAATTAAAAATGAAAATGAAGGCTTAGGGATTTAGCTCAGTGGTAGAGTGCTTGCTAGCAAACACAAGGCCCTGGGGTTGATCCTCAGCTCAAAAAAAAAAAAAGAAAATAAATTATTTACAATTTTTTAAAAAGAAAAAGAAAAAACAAATCACCATTTTGGGTATGGGAATATCTTAAAAAACCAAGACAGTATAATTCACTCTGTGAAACTACTTATAACCAAACATAATCACCACACTGGGTTGAGAATATGGTCTTAGTTCATTGAGGCAAATATGCTCTGCTGTCTGGAACTAATGTAAAGTTTTGAGTGAACATGCATGGGAGCAAGTGTCTCCAACCATTCCATCTTTCCTTCATTACACATATTGTGCAAATTTATCTCAGACCTCCCTTTCTCTCACAACCCAAGTGGCACCTTTGGGCAACATACTTAGAACAAAAGGTTTTTCTTCATACCAGGTGCTTCAAGCTGTGATGCAAGTTACCTAGCTATGGAGTATACTTCCTCTGCCCTGCCAGAAAAAGAGAACATAAGAAAATAAAGCCAGTTTTATTTTTGTGACTCATAGACTCTCTTACTTAACAGCTTGTTAGATTGTAGTTTGAGCTCATTTATGATAAACTCATAAGTTGTCACCTAACCACTAATAAAGATATATTTTCAGCACCTATATTCCCTTTCTGACTTATTCCAGGCCATATGGAATCGCATCTCTTTCATTCACTCCCCTTTTGGTTCACATGAAACTGACTATCACTGCTCTTGTGGGCACCTTGAAAGCATTTGCATTATATTGTAAAAGAGTGGCTGCTGGTGAGGTTGGAGACTGGTTTTGTGAGAGGACTGGGATAATTTTGTCACAGAGGAATAAAATGAATGGAGAAAAGAGCTTGGTGTAGTAAGAGTTTTTTCCCTGATTATTGCTGGTGGTAGCAACTGTTCTGGAACAAAACCCAAGACTTCCCAGCATAAAGCTTTGGCCTTTGAGGCAAAACAATTAGTATCCTGGAAACCTTGAATTTCAAGAGCCATGACACACAGGGATGTTCTGATTGTTCCCAGAGACTCCAACTTTCTGTGCTCCATTACTGGAAGATTCAGTTTAAGGCCACTTCCTCCAAGAAGCTTCCCTTTTCCTGCACAGAACTCATTACACAATTCTCTTGACCATTTCTTTCTTGATGTTTTACTCTGAAGCTGAAGATCAGCTTTCTTCTATCACTCTCTGTTCTCTCTACCCTCTCCATTCTCTTTCTGAATTAGACTCTTCAGTATGCCAACAAGTTCATCAGGAAATGGTGGAGACATTGAAAAAATTTCCTGAGGGCAATTGGTGTTGCCACAACATATGTGACATCACAGAGGATGCCAGGGCTCTCCAGGATACAATAGAATGTCCAGAGAAGAGATGCAGATGTTGTGGGAACTGACATTGCTTCCATGCTCATGAGTTTTCCTCATAATACAGTAGAAGTCAAGCTGACCTTTGCAGGAGCCTCTGCTGGGATACAAAGGAAGCCCTTCAGCACCCCCTTCATCCAAAGCCAGAGATATCTCTCCAACTAGACATCCTTTAGTTCTTTCCATGTGTGGAACTGAATGTTCATCTCCTATTGAAATTTTATGTACACAAGGTAATAATATCATAGAAATTTATATATGCTATAGTTCTTCATAATTTTCTGCATCTTCTTATCTCCTTAGCCACAAGACATTATAGACTTAATGCTGACTCAGAAGAACACATTTTTTTTTTAATTTCTCATGTGCCATATGAATATTTTAGATGCTAGACTTCTTCTTCTTCTTCTTCTTCTTCTTCTTCTTCTTCTTCTTCTTCTTCTTCTTCTTCTTCTTCTTCTTCTTTGGTTTTTCAAGACAGGGTTTCTCTGAGTAGCTTTGTGCCTTTCCTAGAACTCACTTTGGAGACCAGGCTGGCATTGAACTCACAGAGCCTGCCTCTGCCTCCAGATTGCACAAATTAAAGGCATGCGCCACCACTGCCTGGCAATGTTAGGCTTTTAATGGATGAGAATATTTGTTTTATTTATGTAAGTATATTCCATATAAAAATTTAGGATATTAGACCTTTATCCAAGGAGAATTTTTGTTTAATTTATCTGGTTTCTTCTGTTCAACATCTATATTTTGTATATGAGACCTACCAGTGAGAATTTTGTTGGTTATCTTTTTTTTCAATATTTATATTTGGTATATTAGAACTATCATATGAGAATTTTTGTTTCATTTAATTTCTTGTTTTCAATATGTATATTTTGGATATTAGACTTTTATTAGGTGAGAATTTTTATTTCTCTGATTTCTTGGGATCTACATATATGTTTGTATATCAGTTGAGAATTTTGTTATGCTTTTCTGTTTTCTTATGTTTAATATGTATATTTGGTTTATTAGACTTTTA
>NW_023411268.1:0-13026 GCF_903995425.1 Onychomys torridus
CGGGATAAATCAGCCGGCTCCCACCTTCAAGTGTCCAGGATGAAATCAGCCAGCCTCACCCTCGTGTGATCAGGATGAAATCAACCTGTCTCCCCCTCCAGTGTCCAGGAAGAAATCACATAGGCTCCCCCACCAGTATCTGGGTTGAAATTGGCCTGGCTCCCATTTCATTGTCCTGAATGAAATCAGTCAGTGTGCCACTCAAGTGCCCTGAAGAAATCGGCCTTAGTCCCTCTGCAGTGAGGGTATAAAAGCTGCCTGGGTCCACCTGCAGTGTCAAGATTAAATCAGAATGGCTACTACTCCTGTGTTAAAGATGAAATCAGACTGGCTCCCCCTCCAGTGTCCTGGATGATATCGGCCTGGATACCTCTCCAATTTCAGGGATGAAATCACCATGGCTCATCCTCCAGTGCCCTGTTGAAATCTGCTTGGCTCCCCCTCAAGTGCCCTGAAGAAATTGTCCTGGCTTCCCTTCTAGTGCTGAGATAAAATCAGCCTGGCTCCCACTTTTGCCCTGATGAAATCGGCATTGTCCCCTCTCTTGCCCTGATGAAATCTGCCTGGATCCCCCTGGAGTGCCCTGATGAAAGAAGCCTGGGTATCCGTCCAGTGCCCTAATGAAATCAGCCTGGCTACATGTCCAGTGTCCAGGATGAAATTAGCCTGCCTCTCCCTCAAGTGCCCTGATGAAAGCTGCCTGGTTCCCCCTCCAGTGTCCTGAATGAAATCAGACTGTCTCCCCCTCCATGTCAGGGATGAAATTGGCCTGGTTCCCCTGCCAGTGTTCAGGATGAAATAGGCCTGGCTCCCCCTCTTGTGTCCAAGTTGAAATATACCTGCCTCCCTCTAAAGTGCCCAGATCAAATCGACCTGCATCCCCCTCCAGTGGCAGGGATGAAATCGGCCTGTGTACCCCTTTAGTGCCTTGATGGAATTGGCCAGTCTCCACCTCCAGTGTCAGGGGGGAATTTGGCTTGGTTCCCCCTCCAGTGCCCTGATGAAATCAGTCAGGGTCCATCTCCAGTGCCCTGATGAAATCAGCTTGGGTCCTCCACCAGTGTAAAGGATGAAATTGGCCAGGGTCTACCTCCAGTGCTCTGATGAAAACAGCCTGTGTTACGCTCCAGTGTCAGGGATTAAATCGGCTAATCTCCCCTCCAGTGTCCTGCAGGAAATCGGCCTGGTTATCCCTCCAGTGCCCTGATGAATTTGGTTTGGCTCCCTCTTCATTGACAAGATGAAATCAGACTGGATAACCCTACAGTGCACTGATAAATGGACCTGGGTATCCCTGAAGTGTCAGGGATGAAATTGGCCTAGATCCCCCTCCAAAGTCAAGGTTGAAATCAGCCAGTTTCCCACTCCAGTGTCCTGATGAAATCGGCCTGTCTCCCCCTCCAGAACCCTGATGAAACCAGCCAGGCTCCCTCTCCAGTGTCTATGCCGAAATCGGCCTGGATCCCACACCAATGACCTAATGAAATCATCCTGTCTCCCCCTACAGTGTCAAGGAATGTAATAAGCCTGGATTCCCCTCCAGTGTCCCAATGAAATGAGCCTTGCTACCCTTCCTGTGTCCAGTATGAAATAGGCCTGCATCCCCCTCCAGTGCCCTGATGAAATCGGCCTGGCTACCCCTCCACTGTCCAGATGAAATCAGCCTGGCTCCCCCATCAGAGCCCTGATGAAATCACACTGGCTCCCGCCCCAGAGTTAGGGATGAAACCCCCTTTGGCTCCCTCTCCACTCTCCAGGTTCATATAGGCTTGGCTCCCACTCCAGTGGCCTGATGAATTTGGCCTGATTCCCCCTTCAGTGCCCTGATGAAATTGGCCTGGCTCCCTCTCCAATGCCCTAAGGAATTCATACAGGCTCCCCCTCCAGTGCCCTGATTTCATCCCTGACACTGGAGGGAGAAAACCCGATTTCATCAGGATACTGGATGGTGAGCAAGGCCGATTTCATGAGGGCACAGGAGGAAAACCCAGGCAGATGTCATCCTGGACAATGGAAGAATAGCCAGGCTGATTTCATCAGGGCAATGGAGGGGAAACAGGCCAATTTAATCAGGTCACTGGATGGAATCCAGGGCCCAGTAGGGCTGTACAGGCCAATTACATCACTGATACTTAATGGGGGGCCAGACCGATTTCATCTGGACACTGTAGCAGGAGCCAGGCCGATTTCATCAGGGCACTGGAGGTGGAGCCATGCCAAATTCATCAAGGCGCTGGAGGGGGGCCAGGCAAATTTCATCTGGGCACTGGTGGGGGGGCAAGGAAGATTTAACCCCTGACAGTGGAGGGGGAGCCAGGCCAATTTCATCAGGGCACTGGAGGGGGAGCCAAGCCTTTTCCACAGGGCACTGGATGAGGAGGCAGACTGAATTTATCAGGACACTATAGGGGGAGGCAGGCTGATTTCATCCTGGACACTGTAGGGGGAGACAGGCCAATTTCTTCGTGACACTGGAAAGGGACCCATGCTGATTTAATCGCTGAAAATGCAGGGTTAGCCAGGCTAATTTCATCCCTGACACTGGAGCGGTAGCCAGGTTGATTTTACACTCAGCACTGGAAAAGGCGCAAGGACGATTTCATCAGTACACTGGAAGGGGAGCCAGAGGATTTCATCCATTCAATGGAGGGGGAGCCAGGCTGATTTCATCAGGGCATTGGAGGGGGAACCTGTTCAAATTCCTTAGGGCATTGGATGGTGAGCCAGGCCTATTTAAACCTGGACAGTAGAGTGGGAGCCAGGCCTATTTCATCCCTAACACTGGAGGGGAAACCAGTCTAGTTTCTTCAGGGCACTTGAGGGGGTTCCAGGCTGATTTCATCAGAGAACCAGAGGGGCATCTAGGATGGTTTCATCAGGGCACTGGAGGGGGACCCAGGCTTATTTTATCCCTGATAATGGAGGCAGACTCAGGCTGTTTTTATCAGGGCACTGGAGATTTAACCAGGCCAATGTCATCCTGTACACTGAAGGGGAAGCCAGGCTGATTTCATCAGTGCACTGGAGAGGGATCCTCACTGATTTCATGAGGACACTGGAGGGAGAGCCAGGCCGATATCATAGGGCACTGGAGGGGGAGCCAGGCCTATTTCATCAGGGCACTGGCAGGGGAGCCAGACCGATTTGATCCCTGACACTGGAGGTGGACCCAGGCCGATTTCATCCCTGATACTTGAGGGGGAGCCATGCTGATTTCATCAGTTCACTGGAGGGACAGCTAGGCCAGTTTCATCCCTGACACTAGAGGAGGAGTCAGGCCGATTTACAGCCGATTTCATAAGATCACTGGAGGGGTGCCAGGCAGGTTTCATCAGGGCACTGGGGACAGAGACAGGCAGATTTCATGCAGGACACTTGAGGGGGGCCCGGGCTAATTTAATCCTGCACACTGGAGAAGGACCCAGGCCGATTTCATCAGGGCACTGGAGTGGGACCCAGGCTTATTTCATCCCTGATACTGGAGGCAGACTCTGGCAGATTTTATCAGGGCACTGGAGGTGGAACCAGGCCAATATCATCCTGTACACTGGAGGGGAAGCCAGGCTGATTTCATCAGTGCACTGGAGAGGGATCCTCACTGATTTCATGAGGGCACTGGAGGGGGAGCCAGGCCGATTTCATTAGGGCACTGGAGGGGAAACATGCAGAATTCATCCCTTACACTGGAGACAGAGACAGGCCGATTTCATCAGGGAACTGGAGGAGGAACCAAGCTGATTTCATCCCTGACACTGGAGGGGGAGACTGGCTGATTCCATCAGGGAACTAGAAGGTGTGCCAGGCTGATTTCATCTGGGCACTGGAGGGGCACCCAGACTGATTTCATCCTGGACACAGAAAAGAGATCCAGGCCGATTTCATCCCAGATACTGGTGGGGGAGCCAGGGTGATTTCATCCTGGAATCAGGAGCAAGAGCAAGGTTGATGTCATCCTGGACGTGGATGGTGAGCCAGGTTGATTTCATCCCCGAAAGTGGAGTGGCAGCCAGGCTGATTTCATACCTTCACTGTAGGGAAACGTAGGCCTTTTTCATCAGGGCACTGCAGGGGAACTGAGGCCAATTTCATCCCTCAATTGGAGGGGGAGCCATGTCGATTTCATCTGGAAACTGGAAAAGGAGCAATGCCGATTTCACCAGGGTTTTAGAGGGGGTGCCATGCCATATTCACCCCTGACACTGTAGGGGGTGCCAGGCCAATTTCATCAGGGCACTGGAGGGGGTCCCAGGCTGCTTTCATACTTGAAACTGGAGGGGGAGCCAGGCCAATTTCATCAGTGCACTGGAGGGATAGCCAGGCCGATTTTATCAGGGCACTGGAGGAGGAGCCAGGTCAATATTAACAGGACACTGGAGGGGGAGCCAGGCCGATTTCATCCTGGACACTGTAGTGGGAGACAGGCTGATTTCATTAGAACACTGGAAGGGTACCCATGCTGATTTCATCCCTGACAATGCAGATTGCTCCAGGCTGATTTCATCCCAGACAGTGGAGGGAGACATGCCCATGTTATCCTGAATGCTTGAGGGTGTGCCAGACCAATTTTATCAGGGCAGTGGAGGGGAGCCTGCCCAATTGCATCAGGGCACTAGAGGGAGAGCCATGTCTATTTCATCCCAAACACTGGAGGGATGGCCAGGCTGATTTCATCCATGACACTGGAGGGGAGCCAGGCAGATTTCAACAAGGCCTGGATGGGTACCCAGTCTGATTTCATCAGGGCATTGTAGGGGGAGTCAGTCCGATTTCACCACTGATACTGGAGGGAGAGCAAGGATGAAATTGGCCTGGCTCCCTCTCATGTGTCAGGGAGGAATTCAGCCTGTCTCCCCCTCGAGTGCCCTGATGAAATCTGCCTGACTCATCCTACAGAGCCCTGATGAAACCAGCCAGGCTCCCCGTGAAGTGCTCTGATGAAATCAGCTTGGCTCAACCTCCATTTCCTTGATGAATTAGGCCTGGCTTGCCCCTCCAACTCATGGTAAAATCGGCATGGCTCCCCATCCAGTGCCCTGATGAAGATGGCCTGGATCCCCTTGCAGAGCCCTGAAGACATTGGCATGGCTCCCTTTTCAGTTTGCAGATGAAGTCGGCTTGGCTACCCCTCCAGTATCTGTGGTGAAATTGGCCTGGTTCCCCCTCCAGTGTCCAGATGAAATCAACATGGCTCCCCCTCCACTGTCAGGGATGAAAGAGGAATGTGCACCCCTACAATTCCCTGATGAAATCGGACTGGCTCCCCCTCCACTGTCAGGTATGAAATAGGCCTGGAAACCGTTTTGTTGGGAACCAAAAATTGGGTAGCTGTGCCTTGACTTTTCTTGCTTGGATGATCTGGCAAAAGTGCACCCACTGAATTGCAAAAAACAATCATTCCCAGAAAAACCACAAAGTGTACTTTTAGATTAAACTTCCTGGAGTATGTTTGATTGATTAGTTGTTCAAAGCATTGGACCAAAAAGACCTCTCCCTAAACGTTTTCTAATTGAATGATTGGTTGTTCAAGCATTGGACCAAACAGACCTCTCCCTAACCCTTTTCTAATTGATTGGTCGGTTGCTTGAGCACTGGACCAAAGAGACCTCATCCTGAACCCCTTTCTAACATTTTTTTCATCTTCCTCCCTTCCCCTCATATCCACCAGTATATAAGCTTGCTTTACTTTGCAATAAATGAGACCTTGACGTGACTCAGACTGTCTCTTTCTTTATTCACTTGGTCTCCTTCCTCTCTCGCCCCCATTGGTCTTTCAGGTGGTGCCTCCTCAGGTCCGACCTAATAACCTGGCATGCAGGACAGGTCAAGTGGCGACTCAACGTGGGGCCTGAGGCATGGCGGCCTACTGGACGACAGATAGACAGAGCTCTGGACAACGCAAGGTAGAGACGCAAGGTAGAGATGCCCGGACCACATCACTCATGCAACCTGGGAGAGTCTTGAGGTAAGCCATGTGCAAAGGATCATCAAAAGAGGCTCTTTTTATTAAAGAAATGAAGGGCAATCTCAGGGAGAGAGGACTAAGAGTTAAAAAAAAGGATCTGATAAAATTCTGTTTTGTGGAGGAGAAGTGCCCTTGGCTGGTAGTTAATGGCCCAGGGATTCACCCACTAACTTGGAATAAGGTTGGAAAAGACATCAACAAATTACTTAAACAGGGAGAAAATATTCCTGATGCTTTCTTTAGTTTTTATGGTGTGATCAGAGAAATTTTAAAAGAGGCAGAGGGAGACAGGCGTGTTTCACATTTATTAGCCCTTGTGGTGGATTTTCTCTCAGACTCCTCCTGCCCGATGCCCGATAATGAGTCTAGAGCTGCAGGGCGGCTGTTCTGCCAAAGAACGAAAGTAAAATGGAGACGGCTGCTTCACCCCTGGCAGCTGCTCCGCCTGAGACTAATGGGGACATTGAGATCACAGCCAGCCCTGCGGCTGCCTGGGTATCAAGTGCCCCCTCCCTTATTGATGAGCCTATCCCTGCTGCTGAATTAATCCCTCCTTTGTTAAAGCCTCCCGGCCTGATCAAATCCTATAAAAAGATTTATCCTGTCATTCATAAGAATGCAGCAGGTGATGACTGACTTGAACCTTCTTCAGAAATCAGCCTGCAAGAAGCGGCAGCATGTTACAAAAGAGAGAAATATGCTCCCCCTCCCATCTCTCAGCCCCAAGCCTTTTTTGCCAGCCACCCAACAGGCTTCAGGAGCCTTCACTGGCACTCTCTGCCTGCCTATATCACTCCTGCTCCCTACTACCCGAGCGCTCCCATTTGTAGGGAGACAATAACAGGACAAATGGGCCCCGCTATACCTGGAATGCAGGGTCTCTTAGAGACCACGGAATCCCTTCTAAACCAGATCACCAATTTAAAGAATGTCCTCTCTATGAAAAGAGAATTGAGAGATCTTACCCAACAGATACAGGAATTACAGGCCAACGTTACAGCAGATGCCCACATCACCCTTCCTGCACTCACCCTTCCCACCACCTTTGGAAATCCCCCTCACACAGACCCCCAGAGCAGGAGCAGGGCAGGGGACTGAGAGGGCTGATGCCCACCAAAGACACAGATTAAACCAAAAGTAGGCAAGACCAAAAGAGCACTGACTGCAGTGTCCCTCTCTTTCCCAGTAATGACCCAATCTGGCGCTCAATCCCAGGACGCAGGGGAACAGGCAGACACCACTCAGGGTGCTGACAGAGATACTGAGGTTGTGGGACAGAGGTCCTCGGCCTCTGAGGGAGAGGAGGAGGACCTGGTGCAGGAACAAGAGGGTGATGGCACTGACCAAGTTATATATAGAAAACGAAAAATAAAACATCTAAAGTATTTACACTCAGCAGTCAAAAATTATGGTATCAGTGCGCCCTTCACAATTTCAATTCTTGAAGGGCTGGGGCACGGGGGTAATCTGTTGCCTCATGAATGGAATAAGGTGGTTCAATCAGTGCTAACTCGGAGTCAATTTTTAACCTGGAAGGCTGAGTTTATAGACAGGGCTGAAACACAGGCCGTCATAAATAAGAAAAGTCCTCATATGGCTTCATGGTATTCTGATAAGATTATGGGGAGGGACAAATATGCCACAGGGGAAAAACAACGGAAACTCCCAGCAGGGCTTCTGGCTCAGATGGCCCAAGTGGCGCTGGCAGCCTGGCGAGCTGTGCCTGCAACAGGAGGAACCACCACCTCCCTGTCTAAGATAGTCCAATGCAACAGCAAACCCTACGCCCAGTTCGTTGCCAGGCTGCTAGAAGAGGCTGAAAGAATCCTGGGTAAAGATGGTTTAGAAAATATTGTGGTCAAGCAATTAGCCATAGAGAATGCCAATGCAGCCTGTAGGGCGGCCTTGAGGGGTATAACTAAGGCTATGGACCTGAATGGCATGATTAAGCTGTGTAGTGATGTAGACTCATTTGATCACAACATTTCCAAGTCCATCAATATGGCAATAGGTGCCATGCTCCAGACCAAAGAGACCTCTCCCTAACCCTTTTCTAATTGATTGATGGGTTGCTTAAGCACTGGACCAAAGAGACCTCATCCTGAACCCTTTCTAACAATTTTTTCATCTCCCTTCCTTCCCCTCATATCCACCAGTATATAAGCTTGATTCACTTTGCAATAAATGAGACCTTGACGTGACTCAAACTGACTCTGTCTTTCTTTATGCACCTGGTCTTCTTCCTCTCTTGCCCCCATTGGTCTTTCAGGGGGTGCATCCTCTGGCCTGACATAATAACCTGGCCTGCAGGATGGATCACCCCTTCAGTGACCTGATGAAATCAGCATGACATTGGAGGGGGAGCAAGGCCTATTTCATACAGTGCACTGGAGGGGGAGCCAGGCTGATTTCATAATGGCAGTGGAGGGGTGCCAGGCCCTAAAGAAATCAGCCTGGCTCCCCCTCCAGTGTCAGTGATGAAATCGGCCTGGATACCCTTACTCTGTCCTGATGAAATTGGCCTGGGTCCCCTTGCAGAGTCAGTGATGAAATAGGCCTGGCTCCCTGTCCATTGCCCTGTTGAAATCTGCCTGGCTCCCCCTCCAGTGCCCTGATGAAATTGGCTTGTCTTCCCTTTTAGTGCTCAGATGAAGTCGGCCTGGCTTCCACTGTTACCCTGATGAATTCGGCCTGGCTCTCGATTTTATCAGAACACTGGAGGGGGTGCCAGGCCGATTTCATCCTGGACACTAGAGGGGGAGACAGGCCAATTTATTCAGGGCACTACAAGAGGACCAATGCTGATTTCATCCTGACAATGCAGGTTGAGCGACGCCGATTTCATCCCTGACACTGGAGGGGGAGCAAGGCTGATTTTATACCCAACCCTGGATTGGGTGGGGTGCCAAGCTGATTTCATCAGGTCACTGGAGGGGGAGCCAACCCGATTTCATCAGGGCACTGGAAGTGGAGCCTGGCTGAATTCCTTAGGGCACTGGAGGGGGATCAAGACCGTTTTCATCAGGGCACTGGAGGGAGAGCTAGGCCGATTTGATCTGTGACAATGGAGGGGGAGCCAGACAGATTTCATAAGGGCAATGGAGGTGGAGCCAAGTCTATTTCATAAGAAAACTGAAGGGGTGCCAGGCCGATTTCATCAGGGCACTGGAGGGGGATCCAGGAGGATTTCATGCAGGACACTGGAGGGGGAGCCAAGGCTGATTTGATCCTGGACACTGGAGTTGGATGCAGGCCAAATTCATCAGGGCACTGGAGGGGCACCCAGGGTGATTTCATCCCTGCCACTGGAGGGAGACACAGGCTGTTCTCATCAGGGCACTGGAGGTGGATCCAGGCCAATTTCATCCTGTACACTGGAGGGGGAGCCAGGCTGATTTCATCCGGACACTGGAGGGGGTGCCAGGCCAATTTCATAAAGTTACAAGAGGGACACCCAGGCCGATGTCATCTTGAACACTGGGAGGGTAGCCAGGCTGATTTCATCAGGGCACTGGAGGGGAAACAGGCCAAATTCATCAGGGATCCATAGGGCTGTACAGGCCAATTACATCCCTGACACTTAATTGGGGGCCAGGCTGATTTCATCCAGACACTGGAGGGTGAGCCAGGCTGATTTCATCAAGGGACTGAAAGGGGAGCCTGTCCGATTTCATCAGGGCACTGGAGGTGGAGACAGGCCGATTTCATCAAGGCACTGGAGGGGGACCAGGCCAATTTCATCTGGTCACTGGAGGGGGGCCATGCCGATTTCATCCCTGACGCTGGTGTGGGAGCCAGGCTGATTTCAACAGGGTACTGGAGGGGCACCCATTCCGATTACATCAGGGCACTGGAGGAGTACCCAGTCCGATTTCATCAGGGCACTGGAGGGGGAGCCAGGCCGATTTCCTCCCTGACTTTGGAGGGTGAGCCAGGCCGAATTCAACCAGGACAGTGTAGGGGAATCAAAGCTGATTTCATCCAGGACACTGGAGGGGGAGCCATGATGATTTCATCTGGACACTGGATGGAGAGCTAGGCTGATTACATATACCTACACTGCAGGAGGACCCAGGCCGATTTCATCAGGATACAGGAGGGAGAACCAGGCAGATTTCATCCTAGAAACTGGAAGGGTAGCCATGCTGATAACATCAGGGCAGTGGAGCGGATACAGGGCAATTTCGTCAGGGCACTAGAGAGGATATCGGCCAATTTCATCACTGACATTGCAGGGGGACCGAGGTTCATTGTTCAGGGCACTGTAGCGGTATCCAGGCTGACACCATCATGTTACTGGAAGGGGAGACAATCCGAATTTATCAGGGCACTGGAGAGGGACCCAGAACAATTTCATCAGGGCACTGGAGGGGGAAATAGGCTGATTTCATGCTGGACACTGGAGGGGTAGCCTGGCCAATTTCATCATGGAAACTGGACTGGGAGCCAGGCCAATTTTTTCCAGACACTGGAGAGGGAGTCAGACTGATTTTACACCGTCACTGCAGGGGTACCCAATCCAATTTCATCAGGGCACTATAGGGGTACACATGCCGATTTCATGCCTGACACTGGAGGGGGAACCATATTGATTTCATCCAGACACAGGAGCAGGAGCCAGGCTGACTTAGTTAGGGGACAGGTGGTAGAGCCAGTCCCTTTTCAGCATGGACACTGGAGGCCTATTTGATCAGGGCAAGTGTGGGACCCAGGCCAATTTCTTCCGAGCATGAGAAGGGAAGCCAGACCGATTTCATCAGGGCACTGGAGGTAGAGCCAGGCTGATTTCATCCCTGACACTGCAAGGGGCCCGAGGCCGTTTTCATCAGAGCAATGTAGGTGTATGCAGGCCAATTTCACTCCTGACCCTGGAGGGAGAGCCAAGCCAATTTCATCCTTGACACTTAAGGGGGATCCAGGTCGATTTCATCCCAGACACTGGAAGGGGAGCCAGGCTGATTTCTTCCCTGACACAGGAGTTGGAGCCAGGCTGATTTCTTCCCTGACACAGGAGTTGGAGCCAGGCTGATTTTATACCCACACTGGATGGAAAGGCAGGTGACTTTCACCAGGGCAGTGGAAGGGGAGCTTGGCTGATTTCATCCCTGACTCAGTAGGGGGAGCCAGGCCGATTTCATCCTGGACAGTAGAGGGGAACCAGGCTGATTATTTCCAGACACTGGATGGGGAGCTAGGCTGAGTTTATACCTGCACTGCAGGAGGACCCAGGCCAATTTCCTCAGGGCACAGGAGGGATACCCAGGCTGATTTTATCCTGGACACAGGAAGGGTACCCAGGCTGATCTTATCAGGGCACTGGAAGGGAAACAGGGCGATTTCTTCAGGGCACTGGAGAGGTTGTAGGCCGATTTCATCCCTGATACTGCAGGGGGACCAAGATCCATATATCAGGGCACTGTAGCAGTATCCAGGCCAACTTCATCTGGTCACGGTAGGTGGAGCCAATCCGAATATATCAGGGCACTGGAGTGGGACACAGGACAGTTTCATCAGGGCACTGGATGTGTAGCCAAGCTGATTTCATTAGGGCACTGGAGGGGGACCGAAGCTTATTTCATCAGGGCACTGGAGGAGGAGCCAGGCTGATTTAATCAGGGCAAGAATGGGAGCCAGGCCAACTTCATCAGGGCAAGAGTGAGAACCAGGCCGATTTCATCTGGGCACTAGAATGGAAGCCAGGCTAATTTCATCAGGGCACTGGAAGTGGAGACAGACTGATTTCATTGTGGAGACTGGAAGGGTAGCCAGGATGATTTCATCATTGCACTGGAGCTGAAAAGGTGCGATTTCATCAGGGGACTATAGAGGATCTAGGCTAATCTCATCACTGACACTGCAGGGGCACAGAGGTCCATATATCTCGGCACTGTAGAGGTATCCAGGCCGATTTCATCTGGTGTCTGGAGGGGGGGGCTAAGCCGAATATATCAGGGCACTGGAGGGGGAGCCAGGCCAATTTAATAAGGGCACTGGAGGGGGAGCCAGCTTGATTTCATGCTGGACAATGGAGGGGGAGCCCGGCCGATTTTTTCCTGACACTGGAGGGGGAGTCAGACTGATTTTACATCAGCAATGCAGGGGGACCCAATCCGAATTCTTCAGAGCAGTGTAGCGGTACACATGCTGATTTCATCCAGACACAGGAGGGGTTTCCAGGTCGATTTCATTAGGGCAATGATGGGGGACCCAGTCCGATTTCAGCATGGACAGTGGAGGATGAGACAGGCTGGTTTCTTCAGAGCTCTGGAGGATTAGTCAGGAAGATTTCAACATGGATCTCAAGAAGGAGACATGCCGATTTCATCCCTGACACTGTAGGGGGAGACAGGCCAATGTCATCAGGGTGCTGGAGGGGGAGCCATGATGATTTTATCCCAGACACTAGAGGGGGATTTAAGCTGACTATTTTAGGTCATTGTAGGGGTAACCAGGCTGATGTCATCAGGGAAATGGAAGGGGAGCCAGGTTGATTTCATCCCTGAACTGGAGGGGGATCCAGGCCGATTTCAACAGAGCAATAGAGTGCTACCCAGTCTGATAATATAAGGGCACTGGAGGGGTACCCATTCCGATTACATCAGGGCAATTGAGGGGGAGACTGGCCGATTTCATCCTTGACACTGGAGTGTAGCCAGGCCGATATCATCCCTGACACTGGAGGCAGAGCCAGGCTGATTTCATCGCTGACATGGGAGGGGAAGCCAGGCTGATGTCATCAGGGCACTGGAGGGGGAGCCTGGCCAATTTCATTAGGGCACTGGAGGTGATGCCAGGCTGATTTCATCTTGGACACTGGAAGTGGAGCCTGTCCGATTTCATCCTGGACACTGGTGGAGGACCCAGTCCGAAATCTTCAGGCACACTAGAAGGGGAACCAGGCCGATTTCATACCAGAAAGTGTAGGGAGAGCCAGGCTGATTTAATCATGGACACTTGCCGGGGAACTAGGCCAATTTCATCCTGACTCTGGAGGGAGAGCAAGACTGATTCTATACCCGAAATACTGGTGGTACCTGGCCGATTTAATCAGGGCACTGTAGGGA
>NW_023411269.1:0-47867 GCF_903995425.1 Onychomys torridus
AGTGAGAGATGAGGCTTGAAAACATCATGGGGCTTGTACAGGTAGAAGACCCTGTTTCAGACTTACCGTAGTCTTCCTCTTGTAGTGCAGTTTCGAAATACATCCTAACATAACTGTGTAGTTGTTTATTTATTCTAGATTTGGGCAGAAAGTTGTAGAAACTATCTTTACTCTCTAGATTGAGTAAGTAGTACATGAGAATCATTTTCCTTGCATTATACTGTTCTTTGTTGTTATTATATTAGTCAATTGATTTGTCTTTTTTTGAATCAATTTTGGAAATTTTCCTTATCAAATGGTCCATTTCTGGCCAGTAAAGTTGCTCAGCCGGTAAAAGCACTTACCCCAAACCTGAAACCCTGAGTTGATTCTTGGACTCACCGGTGGAAAAGAAAACTACCTCCCTGGTGTTGTTCCTGACTTCATATACGTGCCCCCCAACTCCATAATACTGTAAATACATAAATGTATGTTAAAAAAGAAGTAAAATGTTCTTTCTACAGGATTTATTGCATGTCCTGCTGTAAGTTAGATAATGTTTTGTTTTTCATTTGTCATTGTTCATTTATTTGTTCTCAATGTTAATTGCCAGTTGAATTTTTTGTTTTATTGGAATTTTCAAAGAGCTTGCTTTGGATTGATTTTGTTTTGAGATAACACCTTGCTGTGTTGTTTAGATTGGCTCATTATGTATTCCAGGAGGGTCCCCCCTTCTTTTTCTCCTTTTTCTTTCTTGAAATGTTTTGTCTGGTAGCATAGTCACCTGATCCCAGTACTCAGGTGGCTGAAGCAGGATGGTTCTAATTTCAAGGCAGCCTGGGTTCTATAGCAGTACACTGCCTAGCAGCTCCTTCCAAGAAGAATCTAATAATCAGTAAATACAAACTGACAAGTAATTAGGAAAACATTAAATAACATGATTTTAGACTCATACTTTGGTATGAACTAAGAGTGTATTATATCAGTAATTGATGAGTAAGGTGACAATGGTTACTCATATACTGATACAGTACAGTAAAAAACAATCATTAAACATAAATCATTGAATATAGGACCTTGTGCATGCTAACCAAGTACTCTGTCCCTGAGCTATATAACCAGCCACTATAGTTTTATTGGAGATGATGTTATGATAACTATTAAATTTTAAATGTATATGCTTCATGAACATGTGATTAAACATTTTAGTGCTTATGTGAAGAAAGATACACAGAAAAATATTTGCCTAAAAGTTTATCAATAGTAAGAATAACAAACGGCCTAACTTTCACATAAATTTTATCATATTATTTGTATATATTGCATATATTTGTTACTTCTATGTCTAAGATAAATCATTTCGGGGACGGAATAAACATTCTTGAAAGATGGACAGTTGTAGAGTATTAGAAGCTTATGCTGTAAAAGGTTGTGCTATGCAGTTAAGAGCTGAAGAAATAACCAAAAAGATACTGCTGTCACAGAAGACCCAGTTTTGGTTCCCAGAAACTGCACTGGGCTGACAATTGTTTGTCATTTTAGCTCCAGGAAAGTCATAGTCCTCTTCCGATCTTACCAGGTGCTGTAGTCACGTGCACAAATGCATATATTACCTATAACTAAAAACAAAAATAAAGGGTTTGGAGATATGGCTCATTGATTCAGAGTGCATTTTCCTCTCACAGAAGACCTGGGTTTGGTTTCCAATACCTACATCAGATCAGTTACAATTTAGATCCAATTCCAGGATTCTGATTCCTTCTTGCCTCTACAGACATCTGCACACACATAACATATACTTAAGACACACATACAAAATTAAATAATTAAGTCTTAAAATGTCTTAGGGTCTAGAGAGATGGCTCAAGGGTTAGGAGCACTGGCTGATCTTCCAAAAGGACCTGGTTTGATTTCCATCATCCACTGGTTATCACACAACTGTCTATAACTCCAGCCCCAGTGAATCCAATGACCTTTGCTCCCGAGACAGTGTTACTATGTGTCACTTTGGAGCCTGTCCTGGAACTCACTCTGTAGCCCAGGCTGGCCTAGAACTCACACAGATCTGCCTGCCTCTGCCTCCCCAAATGCTAGGATTAAAAGCATGTGCCACCACCGCCCAGCTTTTTTTTTTTTTAAGATTTATTTATTTTGTATACAGCACATATGACTACAGGTCAGAAGAGGACACCAGATCTCATTACAGGTGGTTGGGAGCCACCATGTAGTTGCTGGGAATTGAACTCAGGACCTCTGGAAGAGAAGCCAGTGCTCTTAACCTCTGAGCCATTTCTCCAGCCCTGCTTCTTTATTATACCAATTACAGTGACATATATTCACATAGTATAAAGGAATATTCTACACATGGAATGATTGATACCTAGTTAGAGATTTCTACAGGAGAACACATTCAGTTTCTGGAAGAACCGACAGTGCTCTTAACCACTAAGTCATCTCTCCAGCCCCATAAAATAGTTTTTAAAAAAATGATTTCAAATAAAAATCTTTGTTGAAATCCAGTAGACTATACCAAAGGTGAGGGCATAATGTCAGGACTTGAAGGGTACAGTTTAAGCAGTTAGAACACCCAGACACTGGCAGGATAAATTAATATGAAACTAGGGGCAGTGCATTCAAGATCATTGTAACTCTGGAAGCAGAGAGTCAATGACCTGTGTATAAAGAGAAAATTCATGCTAAAGGGATAAAAAATATCTCCAGGAAAATCATAATGGAAAATAATCTGTGAAAAGAGATATCCACTCAGATACAGGCAGCATTTAGAACAGTAAACAAAGGAGAACCTGCCCCTATCATATTAACTGTCAAAACATTAACTATACAGAACAAAGAAAGTGTCTTGAAAGCTGCAGGGAAAAACATCAGTTTGCTTGAAAGGGTAGATCCACCAATATTACTCCAATACTAAAAACAGACAAAGAAAAACCATACATGTACACACAGAAGGATATGTGAGTGGGTAGCGGTGACAGTCTTCCTGGTGAACATACATACATTTCCAATAAAATACTTGGAGGCTGTATTCAGGAACATAGCAAGGGCTGTAGATGTAGCTCAATTGGCGGAGTGCTTACCTAATGTACATGAAGCCTGGCGTTGGATCCTGTAAAACTTACAACTGCAAGACAGGGTGGCACAGACTTGCAATCCCTGCACCTAGGTCGTGAAGGTAGGAGGAACAGCTCAGTCATCCTCAGCCTTATAGCGAGCTTATTATATGTAAGAATGTGTGACAATGAAAATGTGTGTGAAACATCCGCCACAGGGTTGCTCCCTAATATACAAATTAACAGTTTAACACAACATACAAATGCACCCGAGTATAGAAAGTCAGCATCCCATTGTATGTAAAAGGACTTATGACAAAGTTTGACACTTGTTCCATGGTGTTGAATTCACGAGGCTAGGAATGGAAGGAAAGTGACTCCACATAATAATATTCTAGTGTTATACAAAGTGAAAAAATTCAAATTATTTCCACTAAACTCAGAGACAAGTATGTCTACCCTCTCTCCCTTTTATTAGTATATATAGTACTTAAACTCTCTTTTAAAACAGCAACAAAATGTAAAATCTGTAAAAACCTTAAAACTAGTAAAAATCTTAAAACATGTAAGAAAGAGCTGGGCGGTGGTGGTGCACACCTTTAATCCCAGCACTGAGAGGCGGAGCCAAGCAGACATAGGACTTCGAGGCCAGCCTGGTCTACAGAACTAGCTCTAGGACAGCCAGGGCTACACAGAGAGACCCAATCTCAAAAAACAAAACAACAACACCCAAAAAGTCCTAGGATAAATATTTTCATATAGAATTATCATGTACTTGTTTAAAAGTGCAAGAGTGAGATTTGGAAGCCTCTATTCATTAACTATATAAATGTGTTGTTTCCAAGGTCAAGGTGAACTCTGTCTCTGTGTGTATATGTAGGCAGGTGCATGTGTGTGTGCTTGCTTGTTGAGGTCAGAGAAGAGCCTCTCATCACGTTCCCCTGTAGCATCTGTCTTCTGGTGGTCTTGTTTTCTGTATCATTTTGGACAGGATCTCTCACTGCCCTGGGACTTGTGGTTTAGGCTAAACTGGCTGACCAGCAAACCTCAGGAATGTTCCTGTCTCCATGTCCTGGCGCTGGGATTTCAAGTGTGCTGTGCTTATTTTGGCTCTTAATGTGGTCTCTGAGGATCAAACATAGGTCCTTATGCAAACTTAGGCAACAAGTACATTTTTGACTCAGCCATTTATGCAACCCCAATGCTACATGAACTCTTTCCCAATGCTGGCATTTAAAATACAAGGATGGGGCTGGAGAAATGGTTCAGTCATGAAGAATAGGTACTGATGGGATTCCATCTTCTGGTACCTGTGGACACTGGGTATACAGGTGGGACAATAACATATATGCAGGTGAAACACTCCTACACAGAAAAACAAAATAAATTTTAAAATAAAAAGCGAAAGACGAAGTATGCATGCTTTCTGAAAACATGTACTCTTTAGTTTCCATTGAATATGTTTACATGGACTTTGTATAATTGTTGTTACTTGTTTTGTTTTTAATTTTATTTTGCCACAGATTTTGGTCTTTTGTGATTTTTGTTTTTGTTTTTGTTTTTGCTTTTTTTTGGGGGGGTGTTGGTTTTTTTTTTTTTTTGAGACAGGGTTTCTCTATGTAGCTTTTACACCTTTTCTGGAACTCACTCTTTAGCCTAGGCTGGCCTTGAACTCACAAAGATTCGCCTAGCTCTGCCTCACAGACTTTGTTTTGCATTATATAATTCAGTTGAATACCATAAGCTGATTCTAGGGATTGCCATCAAAGTCAAAGGTCTGAGTCTTACAGATCTTTTCATTCTTGTTAAACATTTGCCATTGGAGATAAAAATGTGAGAGGAAATGTAAGGGATTTTATTTTACAAAGTATTCAAGAAGCCTACATTTCTTCACTTATAACTTCTGTAGTTACAGTGGAATAATGGTTTGACTTCAATAATGGTTTGATACTCTTCAGATTTTATTTATTTATTTATTTGCTTGTTTACTTATTTAAACTGTTTTCTACACATTTTATACTAACCACAGATCCCCGTCTCCTCCCTCCTCCCACAACCAGGCTTTCCCCCAATCCATCCCCTAGTCTCACTTCTTCCAAGGCAAGGTCTCTCATAGGGAGTCAGCAGAGCCTGGTACATTCATTTGAGTCAGCACCAAGACCCACCTTCCTGCATCAAGGCTGCAGTAGGTGTTCCACCATAGGCACTGGACTCCATAAAGCCAGCTCATGCACCAGGAATGAATCCCGATCCCATTGTCTGGTGGCCCCCTAAAGAATTCAAGCTAAACAACTGTCTCATGTATCCCAAGGTCCTAATCCAGTACCATGGGGTTTCTATAGCTATTGGTCCACAGTTTATGCATTTCCACTAGTTTGGATGGCCATCTCTATATATTTTCCCATCATCATCTTGATGCCCCTTGCTCATAGAATCCCTCCTCTCTTTCATCGATTGGGCTCCTGGAGCTTATCCTGGTGCCTGGCAGTGGATCTCTGCATCAGTTTTCTGCATCTGTTTTCATCAGTCTCAGGATGAGGGGTCTATGATGACTGTTAGGGTATTCATCCATGTGATCACCGGAATAGGCCAGTTCAGGCACCCTCTCGACTATTGTTGGTAGTCTAAGGTGGGATCAACTTTGTGGATTCCTGGAAACTTCCCTATTGTTTCTGCATATTCTCATGATGTCTTCATTAGTCATGATCTCTAATTTCTTATTCTCCCACTCTGTTTCTGTTCCAGTTCAAACCTCTCATTCCCCTGTGTTCTCGTCTCCCATCCCTTGCCCTCCATTTCCCCTTCTGGCCCCCAGTTTGCTCATGTAGATCTCTTCTATTTCTCCTTTGCTGGGAGATGCATGTGTCCCTTGTAGTGTTCTTCCTGCTGGGTAGCATCCCTGGAGCTGTGGTTTGCAGTCTAATTGTCCTTTGCTTTACATCCACTTATGAGTGAGTTCATACCATGTTTGTCCTTCTGGGTTTGGGTTACCTCTCTCAGAAAGTTATTTTCTAGTTCCATCCATTTGCCTGCAAATTTCATGATGTCATTGTTTTTCTCTGCTGAGTAGTATTCCATTGTGTATATGCACCACATTTTCTTAACCCATTCTTCAGCTGACTGGCATCTAGGTTGTTTCTACTTCTGGCTATTATGAATAATGCTGCTATGAACATAGTTGAGCATGTATCCTTGTGGTATGATTGAGCATTCCTAGGATAAATGCCCAAGAGTGGTATAGCTAAGTCTTGAGGTAGATCGATTCCCAATTTTCTGAGAAAGTGCCATAGCCATACTGATTTCCAAAGTGGCTGTACAAGTTTGCACTCCCACCAACAGTGGAGGAGTTGTTCCCCTTGCTCTGCGTTCTCCAGCATAGACTGTCATCCGTGTTTTTGATCGTAGCCGTTCTGACAGGTGTAAGGTGGTATCTCAGAGTCATTTTTATTTGCATTTCTCTGATCACTAAGGATGTTGAGCAATTCCTTAAATGTCTTTCAGGCATTTGAGATTCTTCTTTTGAGAATTCTGTTTAGCTCTTCAGCCCATTTTTAAATCAGATTGTTCAGTATTATGATGTCTAGTTTCTTGAGTTCTTTATATACTTTGGATTTAGTCCTCTGTCAGATGTAGGGTTGGTGAAGATCTTTTCCCATACTGTAGGCTGTCATTTTGTCTTATTGACATTTCCTTAGCCCTACAAAAGCTCAGTTTCATGAGTTCCCATTTATTAATTGTTGTTCTCAGTGTCTGTGCTACTGGTGTTATATTATGAAGTGGTCTCCTGTGCCAATGCGTTCAAGACTACTTCCTACTTTCTCTTCTGTCAAGTTCGGTGTAACTGGATTTATGTTGTGGTCTTTGATCCACTTGTTCTTGAGTTTTGTGCAGGGTGACAGATATTGATCTATTTGCAGACTTCTACACGTTAGCATCCAGTTATGACAGCACCATTTGTTGAAGATACCTTTCTTTTTTCCATTGTACCATGTTGGCTTCCTTGTCAAAAATCAGGTGTTTATATGAGTGTGGATTAAATGTCAGGGTCTTCAATTCGATTCCATTGGTCCATATGTCAGTTTTTATGCTAGTACCAAGATGTTTTTATTACTATAGCGCTAGAGTAGAGCTTAAAGTCAGAAATGGTGATGCCTCCAGAGGTTGCTTTATTGCACAGCATTATTGCTTTTAGCTATCCTAGGTTTTTTGTCTATGGAGTATTGTGTTGGGATTTTGATGGGGATTGCATTAAATCTGTAGATTGCTTTTGGTAATATTGCCCTTTTTACTATGGTAGTCCTACCTATCCATGAGCATGGGAGATCTTTCTGTTTTCTGATATCTTCTTCAATTTCTTATTTGTGGCTATTGTAAATGGTGATGTTTCTCTGACTTCTTTCTCATCCCTTTTATCATTTGTGTATAGGAGGGCTACTGATTTTTTTTTATCTTGTATCCTGTCACATTACTGATGGATTTCATCAGCTGTTGGAGTTCCTGGTAGAATTTTTGGGGTCACTTATATATACTATCATATCGTCTGCAACTAGGGAAAGTTGGACTTTCAGGGCCCCCTAAAGAATTCAAGCTAAACAACTGTCTCATGTATCCCAAGGTCCTAATCCAGTACCATTGGGTTTCTATAGCTAATTGTCCACAGTTTATGCGTTCCCACTAGTTTGGCTGGCCATCTCTGTATATTTTCCCATCATCATCTTGATGCCCCTTGCTCATAGAATCCCTCTTCTCTTTCATCGATTGGGCTCCTGGAGCTTATCCTGGTGCCTGGCAGTGGATCTCTGCATCAGTTTTCTGCATCTGTTTTCATCAGTCTCAGGATGAGGGTTCTATAATGACAGTTAGGGTATTCATCCATGTGATCACCAGAGTAGGCCAGTTCAGGCACCCTCTCGACTATTGTTGGTAGTCTAAGGTGGGATCAACTTTGTGGATTCCTGGAAACTTCCCTATTGTTTCTGCATATTCTCATGATGTCTTCATTTGTCGTGATCTCTATTTTCTTATTCTCCCACTCTGGTTCTGTTCCAGTTCAAACCTCTCGTTCCCCTATGTTCTCGTCTCCCTTCTCTTGCCCTCCATTTCCCCTTCTCGCCCCCAGTTTGCTCATGTAGATCTCTTCTATTTCTCCTTTGCTGGGTGATCTATGTGTCCCTTGTAGGGTTCTTCCTGATGGGTAGCCTGCCTGGAGCTGTGGGTTGCAGCCTAATTGTCCTTTGCTTTACATCCACTTATGAGTGAGTACATACCATGTTTGTCCTTCTGGGTTTGGGTTACCTCACTCAGAATGGTATTTTCTAGTTCCATCCATTTGCCTGCAAATTTCATGATGTCATTGTTTTTCTCTGCTGAGTAGTACTCCATTGTGTATATGTACCAAGTTTTCTTAACCCATTCTGCAGTTGACTGGCATCTAGGTTGTTTCTAGTTCTGGCTATTATGAATAATGTTGCTATGAACATAGTTGAGCATGTATCCTTGTGATATGATTAAGTATTACTTGGATTAATGCCCAAGAGTGGTATAACTGGGTCTTGAGGTAGATCGATTCCCAATTTTCTGAGAAACTGCCATAGCCATACTGATTTCCAAAGTGGCTGTACACGTTTGCACTCCCACCAACAGTGAAGGAGTGTTCCCCTTGCTCCACGTTCCCCAGCATAGACTGTCATCAGTGTTTTTGATCATAGCCATTCTGACTTGTGTAAGGTGGTATCTCAGAGTCTGTTTTATTTGCATTTCTCTGATGACTAAAGATGTTGAGCAATTCCTTAAATGTCTTTCAGCCATTTGAGATTCTTCTTTTGAGAATTCTGTTTAGCTCTTTAGCCCATTTTTAAATCAGATTGTGCAGTGTTTTGATGTCTAGTTTCTTGAGTTCTTTATATACTTTGGATTTAGTCCTCTGTGGGGTTGGTGAAGATCTTTTCCCATACTGTAGGCTGTCATTTTGTCTTATTGACATTTCCTTTGCCCTACAAAAGCTCAGTTCCAAGAGTCCCCATTTATTAATTGTTGTTCTCAGTGTCTGTGCTACTGGTGTTATATTATGAAGTGGTCCCCTGTGCCAATGCATTCAAGACTACTTCCTACTTTCTCTTCTGTCAAGTTCAGTGTAACTGGATTTATGTTGAGGTCTTTGATCCACTTGTTCTTGACTTTTGAGCAGGGTGACAGACATGGATCTATTTGCAGCCTTCTACACATTGGCATCCAGTTATGCCAGCACCATTTGTTGAAGATATCTTTCAGTTTTCTATTGTACCATTTTGACTTCCTAGTCAAAAATCAGGTGTTCATATGAGTGTTGATTATATGTCAGGGTCTTCAATTCGATTCCATTGGTCCGTATGTCAGTTTTTATGCTAGTACCAAGGTGTTTTTATTACTATTGCTCTATAGTAGAGCTTAAAGTCAGGAATGGTGATGCCTCCAGAGGTTGCTTTATTGCACAGGATTATTGCTTTTAGCTATCATGGTTTTTTTGTCTATGGAGAATTGTGTTGGTATTTTGACGGGGATTGCATTAAATCTGTAGACTACTTTTGGTAATAATGCCATTTTTACTATGGTAGTCCTACCTATCCATGAGCATGGAAGATCTTTCTGTTTTCTGATATCTTCTTCAATTTCTTATTTGTGGCTATTTTAAAAGGTGATGTTTTTCTGACTTCTTCCTCATCCCTTTTATCATTTTTGTATAGGATATACTATCATATAGTCTGCAACTAGGGAAAGTTGGACTTTTTCCTTTCCAATTTCCATCCCTTTGATCTCCTTTTGTTGTCTTACTGCTATAGCTAGAACTTCAAGTACTATATTGAATAAATATGGGGAGAGTGGACAACCTTGTCTTGTTCCTGATTTTAGTGGAAATGCTTTGAGTTTCTCTTCATTTAATTTGATGGTGGCTGTTGGGTTGTTGTAAACTATAAAATATTGTATTCCTGATATCTCTAGAACCTTTATAATGAAGGGGTGTTGGATTTTGTCAAAGGCTTTTTCAGCATCTAATGAGTGGGGTTTTTTTTCTTTCAGTGTGTTTATATGGTGTATTACATTGACAGATTTTCATATGTTGAACCATCCTTGCATCCCTGGGATGAAGTCTCCTTGGTCATGGTCGATAATTTTTTTGATGTGTTCCTGGACTCTGTTAGCCAGTATTTTTATTGAGTATTTTTGTATCAATGTTCATGAAGGAGACTGGTCTGTACTTCTCTTTCTTTGTTGCATCTTTGTGTGGGTTGTGTATCAGGGTTAACTGCAGCCTCATTAAAAGAATTTGGTAATATTCCTTCTGTTTCTATTGTGTGGAACAATTTGAAGAGTATTGGAATTGGCTCTTTGAAAATCTGACTGAATTCTGCACTAAAACCATCTGGTACTAGGCTTTTTTTGGTTGGGAGACTTTAATGACCATTTATATTTCCCGAGAATCCTTTTTCTTCCAACACAAATCTGTCCCTCTTGGCAGCTATCTGCAGGCTGGGAAGGAGTTGGGGGCTTGGGGAGCATGAAGAATGTTCCAGGCTGAGCTGAGGCACCAGCGTGTAGCTAAGTTGATGGAGACCAAACTCCACCTGCTGCAGATCTGTTCCCTTCTGCCTGTAACAAGTCGCTTTCTGGTTCATGGTGGCTTTGCCTTCCATTCAATACTGCCACTCACTTTCTTCTCCCTTGCACATGACTTAGATTTATTTCCATGCATTGTAGCCTGTGACCTGTGGTTTCCAAGGGGCATGGTTTGATGTTTTTATTTTACTCTCTTTTAATTATTAGATTTATTGGGGTCTGGGGAGGAGCTGCATGGAATTCTGGGGCTGACTTGAGGGAGTCACTTTTCTCCTAACATGAGATAAACAGGTCAGGCTGCCAGGGCTGGTAGAGAGCTGTCTTGTAGATCCTCGTGGTTTGTTTATGAACCTGTCTTCACGTGCTTTTCCCCTAGCCCTGTGGGAAGGAAAGCGGTCTGATGGTCAGTCCAGCAGTCCCCAGAACTCACTCACCAGCTTCGCCTCCGCAGTGAAAGTGGACAGTTCTCTTCTAGGCTTGGGGAAGAAGTCTTTCAAAAGGTCTGACAGACCCCACACAAGTAAGTACCTTTACAGAGGCCATGATGGGTCCAAAGTATGCCTAAAATTCATCAGCCACTAGCTTGAGTTTCATGTGTAATTTGAATTTTACTTTTAAAAGCTGGACATAATTTCTATTCTATTGTTTTCTTTCTTTCTTTCTTTCTTTCTTTCTTTCTTTCTTTCTTTCTTTCTTTCTTTCTTTCCTTCTTTCTTTCTTTCTTTCTTTCTTTCTTTCTCCCCCCCCCAATAGGGGTTTCAATATTTAGCTCTGTCTGTCCTAGAACTCACTATGTAAACCAGGCTGGCTTTGAATTCACAGAGATCCACTGGCTTCTGACTCCCAACGTGCTGAGAATAAAGGTGTGTGCCACTATGCCTGGCTAGACTTAATTTTGTTTCTGCCATTATTTGGATGTTTTAAAAAATGTTTTTGATATAATTATTTTGAGGGTTTTTTTGTTTCGTTTTGCTTGTTTTTTTCTTAGTAAATATTAATAACCACAGACTTCCACCACTTCCACATTTGATAATTGCATTTAAGAGCTAAGAAGAACCATGGAATAGAACTGATGTGGTGCCCGTTTCTTTTATTCACTTCTTCCTTTTGTTTTTGAATGTTTAGTTGTCTTTGTGGTCTTTACTCAGCCTTATCAAACTGGTTCACAGACAGTTCTGTTGTTGGTCATTTTGTGGTTTATTTCTCTTTTGCCAATAGACCCACCTCTTTTTCTTGTTCTATATAGATAAAAAGATAGAAGGGCCTCTAATTAAATATTTTAAACTGAACTCCCTTGGAAATTCCACTAAAATGAGACTATGGACAAAAAATATGTAATCAGTGTGAGTGAAGAAAACAGACAACCAAATGGGCAGGTATCAGCCAAGGTTGAAAGATAAAAGCTGGATGAAGTTGAGAAGGAAGCAGCTATGGCTGCAGACCACAAGAACCGAAAAGATGGATAACAGAAAGGTGAGTCTTAGGGCCGAATAGACGAGTGTTGTTCAAAAACAAAGGAGAAGCATTGGATGCTATGCTCTAAGTACAAGCGTTGAATAGGTGGTGAAATTGAGTGAAACTCCAGCAGCTTGAGAACCATTGCATGGACCTGCAGGCCAGGGATGAAGCCCTGTGTTGTTTGTTTGTTTGTTTGTTTGTTGCAGGAACAAAGTACACGACAGGAGTAACTTGAGGAAGTCAAGGTTAAGTTGGGATCACAGTCCAGAGGGAGCAAGTAGGAAATGGGAAGCAGTTGTGCTGGTTCTTGCATGCGACAGCAGCAGCAGGCTGGTCCTATCTCTTGCTTGTGGTTGAGCAGGGCCAGACAGACCCTCAAAGGTCTGTCCTAGCAATCCTTCTCTGCTTCTGTGCCCTTCTCCCCAGAGAGTGCTCCCAGCAGGAGACCAGGGTGGCAGGGGCTGCTCAGGGCTCTTCCCCTTCCTGTCCTCATAGGCACTATTTGGAAATTCGGGTGTTTGTCCAATTCAAAGGCAGAATTGTGATTCTCCTGCAGAACACTTAGCAGAGCACATTTCAACCACCACTCCGTCCTGCTACATATCTCAGAAGATGACTGTGCAGGCACATTTGCAGGTTCCCAGATCTTTTGAAACTATTTTAACTGGACTAGAATCCTATGGTCTGGCAGCCAAGGTAGAAGTTTTACACCTTGTCATATACACACTGACATCCTTAAAAGTGTCTTTTCTCCATCCCTCCCTCTCCTCTTTACCTCTTGGGTGCTATTTACTATTGTTTGGCTTGAAAAGGTGTTTTTAGTTTTGTTTTACTGAAATTTATTTCTTTGTCTGAGAAAGTATGTTGCAGTTCTTTTTCCATATAGCTAGGGGTTTTTGTTAGGAACTTTTAGCTGAAGTATATTTTGGCCAAGGGTCATAGGCCACATGTGATACCTGTACTTGTGTGGTATAGTCATAACAGGCTAAAGCCATTTTCTGACTTCAGTTTGTTAGATTGTAACTCAGTGTAATTTGAGCACCTTTCTCTCTTCCTCCCTTTCCCTCTTCCTTCTCTCTCTCTTTTTGGTTTTTTGAGACAGGGTTTCTCTGTACTGCCCTAGCTATCCTGGAATTTGATCTGTAGTCCTAGTCCAGGCTGGCCTTGCACCCAGGGAGATCTGCCTGAGTGCTGGGATTGAGTATGTTTCTTTATCTGTGCAGTAGATAATGATTACCCAGTTGTCTCTGCATAGCAGTATGTGCCTGTGATCACAGCTATGCAGAAGTTTGATGTCATCTAGAAAAAGTAAGATGTCATCTCAAAAATAAATCAGTGATAATAGTAACCACTACTTGCTTGATGGAGCTGTGTGAAAAGAAAGCAAGTTCATATAAATATATGCTCAGAATTGTGCCTGGTACCTAGTAACCCTTAATAAGTTTGCCACCGTTGTTACTGAGGTAATTGTTTTATTGTTGAAATACACAGAGAAGTGCTCTTTTAGGATTAACAATATTCAAGTCCTACTTGTTCAGTGAATTCTGAGTTTGTTGAATCCAGGTTATTAATCTAAAATAAAGAATGAATCCTGTGACTGGAGTGGTGGTTCAAGAGTTAAGAGCCTATGCTGCCTTGTCAGAGTTTGGTTCCCAACTCATCTCACAGTTGGAAAACCACTCCAGCTCCCAGGTCTTGTGTTTTTTTGAGACAGAGTTTCTCAGTGTAGCACTGGCTGTCCTGGATCAGCTTTATAGACCAGGCTGATCTTGAACTCAGAGATCTGCCTGCCACTGCCTCCTGAGTGCTGGGATTAAAGTTATGTACCACCAGCACGAAGTAGCGCATCCTGTTTAAATATCTGGGTTTGGTATGCTTGGTTAATGATTGTGCAAGATACACTAAATCTATTCTGTATGGGGATGTGTCTGGTTGTGCCAGTCTGTCTCAAATCAACACATTGTTGTTTCTTAAGAGAAGGTCTTTACATGTATCTTTGGTTAGCATTCCAAATGATGGGATTGTAGATGTGGGCCACTATGCTCTGCCTTTCAAATATGTAAGGCTATTTTGTATTAGATGTTTTCTTGTTTAATGTAACTGTTGGCCAGACTTATATACCAGACATGTCCTGGTGTAGAGCAAGATCCATCCACAAAAGTAAGGTAAGATCTTCCTGATGAATTCCTTATCATTATTTACTTCATCAGTTATTGATAAGTGTCTTGTTGGATATTAATGAATGACACACAAACTCTCTGGGATTTAGATCTTGCCTGTTATGCCTATTTATTTGTGTGCCCTTGTGCTTTGCATATCTCTAAGAACCGTATTTTGGTGGCTGATGTTTTTGTTTTATTTTAATTTTATGTAATCTAGTTTCACTTCACAGTCTCCGCAAAATTTCTCTAAAGATTGTTTCTTTTTTTTTTTTTTGATTTTGTGGGTGTGGGTGGGTGCATGCGTGTTCACCCACACCCACACACCACACGCCCACACTGGGTTTAAGCTGGGCTGCAGCAAGTGCCTTTACCTACTGAGCCATCTCCATGTACATTGTTTCTCTTCATTCTCTTTTAGTCTTTTCCTCCTGTTTGGTCGGAGTTACACTGACTTACTACTCGTTTATGTGGTTATAATATAGTTTCAATTCAGTTCCGAACTCAATAAATGTTTTACCTTTCAACCACTGAGCTAAATCCCCTTTTGCATACCTAGTGCCACCCACCCCACAAGTGATCTTATGGATGCCGATAGAGTTTGATAATTGTCCCTTTATTGATCTTAAATTACAGATCCATTCTCACTCCCCTCCAGATAGCTCTTTCACTGCTGAGGGTGCAGGCAGTGGCTGAGCAGGAAATGGCAGCAGCTAGGTGAAGATTTGCAGGCTATTATTAACAGGGGCAGGTCTCTACTTACCTACTAACTTCATGTCTCCAAACTTGTCCAGCTTTTGGATTTTTCTGTGTGGTCCCTAGGAGGCATAAGTCCCTAGGAGTTTATAAGTCTTGAAATCTTTACACAGGGCTTCTCCTTACCCCTGACCCTCTCCTTGGTACTGTGTTGGTGTCCCTAGTTGTGGCCTTGACTGCTCCTCTGAGGATAACTGTGTCTGTTCTCAGAGGGACTGTAGTGAGTTCTCTCAGAATGAGTGTGATGGAGTCAGGAAGAAGACCTGTATAGCCTGGACTCTGAGGGACGGTGGTGGACTCTCCCAGAAAAATTATTCCTTTTTCTGCCAGAGGGACTAACAAGGTTTCTCTCAGAGAGACTACCATGGCTCCTTTCTGAAGGAATGCACCTTGACCTTGGATGGGACTGAGATAGCTCCTTTTTGAGGAACTGTGTCCTCTTCCTTCTCGTCCTCTTCTCTCTCTAGGACTAAGAGACCTCCTAGAGGGACTCAGAGGGTGTCTCCCAGGACTAGGTTGGCTCCTCCATAAGGGACTGTGACCTCTCCCCGTAAAGAGACTCTAATGGCTCCAGTCAGAGAGACTTTGAAAGGTTCTCACAGGGACTACTATCCTGTCTCTGGGATGGACTGTGCTGACTCCTCTCAGAGAGATGTCTAAGGGTTCTGCCAGAGGGGCTACTATGCCTACTCTGAAAAGGACTGTGGTATCTCCTGTCAGTAAGACTGACCGGAGTTCTCTCCCAAAGGATGCGATTGGTCCTTTCCAAAGTCTTATTATGGAGGGCCCTCTCCCTGAAGAAGCCATGTTGTACTTCCTTGGCTGTGTGTCTCTTTAAAGTGACTCTACAGGGATCTCTTCAAATGGGATTCAGGTTCCATTCTCTCTTGGGCCTGAAATTTGGCTCCTGCTTGAGAACAGTTCTTAGACGCCAGACAGGATATTTCATCACCATAGTTTTTTCTCTGCTCTGCCATTGACATTTTGAACTATGATTGAAGTAACTTGGATAGTGGCATCTCTTTCAGAAGCCATGGTCTCCAATTGCAAAGGTCTGGGTTGGAGACAGCTCACTTGTTTTGGCTGTTGAGTTTGAGTTTGTCTACATTGGTCACCTGTTCCTTGCAATCTGTCCTCTTGATTAAGGTTCAGACTTGCTGACCTTTGCTGGGCAACTGGTGTGCTGGCTCCTTTGTTATCTCCTGCTAAATAATTCATGGCTTTTTGTTTGGGGTTTCAAGTATTTGGTTGACCACAAATTGCCTGGCCTTGTGCTGTGCTCAGGCTTCTGTCCATCATAAGCCACAATTCTGTGTGCTATTTGGAATGCCTGCCTTAGGCCCTGGAAAAGCAGCTCATAGAAATTGGGCTGGGAGGATTTCTTAGTTTGTGTCTTTGAAGAAACAGTGCTTGTTTGAACACTACTGCTTCTTGATGGACACATACTTCTAAAAGGACTCTCTTCTGGGGTTACACTATCTTTGTAGAGCTTTGTGTTTTGTGTTTTAAGTTCTTTCTGGTTTTCTTCTTAGAATATTTTAAGCCAAAGCTATTTTTGAGGCTTGAGTGAGCCTATTTTTCATCCTGATTACTTTGAAAGCCACTCTCTGATACTGAGTGAAGCTGACAAAATTCATGGTGCTCAGAGTCTTTGGAGTCTGTCTTGCTGACCACACCAAGGCTGCCCCATTGCTTTTTTCTAATGAGCACAAACTGTAAAGACATGACATCATGGACCCTTATAGCCATGATTGTCCTTGAAGATTTCAGATCTTTTAACTGCGAGCCTGATTCCCAGTCTTCCATTTCCATTTCTTGAGGCTTTGTCCTCAGAAATGAGTTAGATTTTATACCTTGTCACTGAGGCCCAGGATTACAGCCCAGTTTGACTTGTCGAGTTTTGGTACCTGTTTTCAAACTCAATAAATGTTTTACCTTTCAACCACTGAGCTAAATCCCCTTTTGCATACCTAGTGCCACCCACCCCACAAGTGATCTTATGGCTGCAGATATAGTTCGATTATTGGCCCTGTATTGATCTTAAATTACACATCCATTCTCACTCCCCTCCAGATTGCTCTTTCACTGCTTAGGTTGCAGGCAGTGGCTGAGCAGGAAGGGGTAGCAACTGGGTTAAGATTTGCAGGATATTACTAACATTGCAGGTCTCTCCTTATCTACTCACTTCATGTCTTCAAACTTGTCCAACTTTTGGATTTTTTGGTGTGGTTCCTAGGAGGCATAATTCCCTAGGAGTTTGTAAGTCTTGAAATCTTTATAGACAAGCTATGTCTTCCAAAAGAACTATGTCTTTTCCTGCCAGAGGGACTAAAAGGGGTTCTCTCAGAGAGACCACCATGGCTCCTTTCTGAAGGACTGCCCCAATTCCTCTGGATGGAACTGAGATGGCTCCTTTTTGAGGAACTGTGTTGGCTCCTCCCAGAAAAACTGAGTCAATCCTCTGTGGAAGGACTGACTGTGTCCTCTCCTCTCTCCAGAACTAAGAGACCTCCTTAAGGGTGTCTCCCAGGGATGGGTCAGATCCTCCATGAGGGGCGGAGACCTCTCCCCTTAAAGAGATTGGAATGGTTCAGGTCAGAGAGAATTTGAAGGGTTCTCACATAAGGACTACTATTCTGTCTTCAGGAGGGACTACACAGACTCCTCTCAGAGAGAGGTCTAAGGGTTTTGTCAGAGGGGCTGCTATGCCTTCTCTGAGAACTTCCTTGAGTTGTCTCCCAATGGATGTGAGTTTTTCTTTCAAAAGGCTATAATGAAGGGCACTCTTCCATAAGAAGCCAGGTTGTTCTTCTGTGTGTGTGTGTGTGTGTGTGTGTGTGTGTGTGTGTGTGTGTGTGTCTTTAAAGTGACTGCAGAATTCTCTTCAAAAGGTTGTCAGGTTCCACTCTCTCTTGGGCCTGAAATCTGGCTCCTACTTGAGAACAGTTCTTAGTCTCTGGACAGGTGATGTCATCACTGTGGTTTTTCTTTGCTCTGCTGTTGACATTTTGAAGTATACTCAAAGGTGGAAGATTGAAGTAACTTGGACAGTGGCATCTGTTTCTCCAATTGCAAAGGTCTGGGTTGGAGAGAGCTCACTTGTTTTGACTGTTGAGTTTATCTACACTGGTCACCTGTTCCCTGCAATCTCTCCTCTTGCTTAGGCTTCAGTCTGTTGACCTTTGCTGGGCAACTGTTCGGCTAGCTCCTTTGCTATTTCCTGCTAGACAATAATCCTTGGCTTTTTGTTTGGGTTGCAAGTATTTAGATGACTACAAACTGCCTGGGCCTTGTCCTATCCTCAGGCTTCTGTCCAGTAAAAGCTACAATTCTATGTGCCATTTGGAATGCCTGCCTTAGGCACTGGAAAAGCAGCTGGATGAACTTGGCTGGGAGGATTTCTTAGGTTGTCTCTTTGAAGAAACAGTGCTTGTTTGAGTGGTTTCAATACTCTTGCTTCTTGTTGGACACATCATTCTAAAAGGACTCTCTTCTGGGGTTCTACTATTTTTGTAGACCTTTGTGTTTTGTGTTTTAAGTTCCTTAATGGTTTTCTTCATTGGATAATTTAAGCCAAAGTTCTTTTTGAGCCTTGATTTCACCATTTTCATCTTGATTAATTTCAAAGCCACTCTCTGATACAGAGTAAAGCTCACATAATTCATGGAGTTCAGAATCTTTTGCATCTGTCCTGCTGACCACACCATGGCTGCCCCATTGCTTTTTTCTATTGTGCACTTGTACTGGGAAGATCGAGACTGGAAATCTTTTGGAGTGGTTGGACTCTTGGAAGCTGGAGGAAAGATTTTAGCTTTCCTTCGTGATGGCAATGTAGTGCTCTTCCATGTATCTGCTCTTTTTCTTCCACAATGCTTAGAGACTTGAGGTCTTTTCCCAGTTCTCAATCTAAAACCAAGATGCCACCACATCTCACCCTGGCCATCAGGAATGTTGAAAAGGTGGAGCTATGTGTACACAAGAAGATATGGACCAAAAGCAGACTGTAACTTATGTCAGCAATTAAATCCTGAACATCGGCCACACTGCATGCAGTTGGGATAATTCAGGATGAGACCTGAAGAGAAACGTGGAGGGATATTGTGTGGTACTTGACACTCTTAAGAGTTTTGATGCTATTTTTAGCTGCAAACCTTTTAGCAGATGGAGCGGTTCTGAGATATCCATCTTGGCGTGGGAAAAGACAACTTGCCTTGAGCAAGTGGTGAGAGTCAAAAGTCCTTGTCAGTGAATCACGCTGTGAGTTTCCTCTCTGGTCCCTGGAAACAGGGTCTTCCCTATTGTAAAGTTCCTTGAGAGAAGACTCAGGCTTCATTAAGGAAGGAAACTGGGGCCTTGTACATGAAGCAGACATGTGTTGAGTGACTTCCTGGGATATATCACTGAATTTTGAGTTTTTTTTTTTAATTCCTGATCTAGTACCGGAGGATTATTGTATTATGGGAGATGTGGATCCATGTGTCCACATCTTTAGGGGCATTCTTTTCTTGTGACCATGTCATAAAATAAGTCTCTGAATATAGTTTTTGACCACTGTGGTCTGTGAAATAGTCCTAGGACCCCTCTCTAGTAGGCTCTGGGAAAATGCCATCAGTTCAGCTGGAACCCCAAATAAATTATGCATAAATTGACAGATATCCATCGTGACTCCTTCTGTTAAAAATGGCTCAGAAGAAATCTTCTTTTCCATAGTAGTTCCCAGAACATTTCCCAGCATCAGCATATTGGAGAGGTATTTCCTAGGGAGTCGCTGCCTACAGACATAACTTTCCCAGACATTCTGTTGTCTGCCCAGGAAAGACTGAATAGAATTTCTTTGAGACCCTAATCCTGCCTGAAACTCTGAGGGTAGTAATCTCAGTAGACACAGAGAATAGCTCTGGAATGAATTGCCAAATTCCTCCATTTGTTTCTTTTTGGTTGCTTCCTTGGATAGGACATCTACTTCCCAGATGTTAGGACATAGGAGTCCCACAGTGTTCCCAATATCAGAGGGAAGTACCAAGGGAAGGGTTGATGAACAGAACATAATAGTGTCTGTATAGGACTCTGTAGATGGTAAAATACCATCAGCAAAGTTCTTCATCGCCAAGGCTCTTGATACCTCCGGCATTCCAGAACCCTGAAGGGGTCCTAACTCAGTTGTTTTGACAGAACTTGAAATAAATGGGATTGAAGGGCTATGTATGAACCTAGAGAAGTAATTTTGTGCTTGAGACTTTTCTGATGTTATCATGTCTGAGTCTCTATCATCACACACCTGTCTTTGATTCAAATCTTCAATTTCCATTACTTTTGGAGATTATTTTGATCCCTAGAGATTTTTCAGCCTGAAGCCTTTGCTCTTGAGTTTCCTCAAGTGGAGATGTTTGCTGTAAGATTAATTCTGCAAAATTCTCTTGAATTGGAGTTTGTTCCGTAGGTTTTAGCATGTCTTGAAGATGTGGTCTTGGGAGTAAATTCAAACCATTCTTTAGTTTTACTTTAATGCTAGGTTTTGTGGCAACTCCTATTTGTTCTATAGCCTGAGGATTTGGTCCTGGAGCCAGCTCTTCAGATTTTACCATCAGAAGCAGTGGTTTGGGAACCAATATAGTCTTTATAACTTGAAAGCCCAGCAACTCTATTGTTTCTAAAACTTAATGTGTTGACACTGTGATTCATTTCTTAGATTGCACATTTTGTAGCCAAAGATTTGAAGCAAATTCTGCCAATATTACTCCATGCAGTTTGGGAGTCAAATCAGCATGCTTTGTCCCTTGAGAGGTTGGCTTCGGTATCACCACAAAGTATAACTAGAAGTGGAGGTCCCGAGATGTAGTGGATAGGCATCCCAGCATTGGCCTGGAAGTTCCAACCCCCACTGAGGCTTCGGTAATGGTCACACCCACAAGGCGGGGCAGAGGAGGAAGGGGAAGACTAAGGATCGGGAAGGACTCACTCTCTTGGTTCCGGGACGCGGGACGTGAGAGGTGGACCGAGCAGAGTTCTCCAGTGAACGCCGCCAGACTACCCGATACCTTTGCCAGACTCTGCGACCTACCCCTTCATTTGTAAGTTACCCCACAAAATAAACTTCCCTTTTAACTACGTGGAGTGGCCTTAATAATTTCACCAATACCGAGATAACTTCCTCAGATTTGGAAACACTGGGGAGATCAGCCATGTCTTTGTGGATTCTGTCACTTGTACTGATTGTTAAATAGTTTATAATTTCATCCAGTGATTTTATTGGAGTTATGTTTGAAGTCCCCATGCTTACATCCTGGGGCTTTGTTAGCCTACCTGCTACCTCCACTGGCTGCCATGACTCAAAAGTGAGCTCCTCAGAGTCTATATCTCCCACAACTTGACTGGCTTGCTGGGTTGACAACTCTAAGGATTCTTTTATTTGCAGCCATGGCTTAGAGGTCAAACTTACAGACTCAGGAATCTGAGGTCCCTGTCCTGGGGTTATCCCTGAAACAGACTCTGGAACATGATAGGATGGGCTTGGTGGCCATGCTAGAGATTGTTGTTCCCTTTGAGATCTTTTCTCAGAGTTCACCACACCAGGTCCTAAGTCATGAGGACATGGTCTTAGAGATTTTTCAACACGTCCAGTCTATTTACTGGCTTTGAAGTCACACTAAGAAATTCTTTCCCTGGTCTTACCTCACAAGTTAGTATCTTTACTTTTGCAACATGATTCTTGAGGTCAAAGTCAGTCTAGTAGTTTCTGTGGCTTGTTCTGTTGTTAACTCCTTGTAATCTTTAAATTGAGGCCACAAACAAGAAAGCAACTCCAGAGTTTCTGGGCTCTGGAAGCTTTTCTGTGGGGCAGTTCTGAGGACTTCAAATCTGGATCCCCTAGTGTTTGAGTCAGATCAACAGATTCTGGTTCTTGAAGATTGAGCTACTGAGGCATCACTAATGATTCTATGACTTTATCTGTTGGTTTGGGTGTCAACCTCATAGATTTCTCTATTGTTTCTAGGCTTTTATGTCCCAACCCTTTTGTCATTTCTGAAGATCCTGCATCTTGATGATCTGGTAGTGAAATAAAATCCACCAATTTAGAGAATTGGCGCCACATCTTCTCAGTATAGTACGCCAACTAGTGCCCTGGTCTATATATCACTTGAGAGGATTCTATAATTTGATCACGTGTTTGGGGATTTTGGTTCTCATATGTCACATTTTGAAGGAATGGTCTTGGTGATAACCCCACAGAGGTTCCAGTGTGCAGCAGAGACACTGAGGACAATGTCACATGTTTTACACTTTGTCCCTATGGCTCTGAAGTAAAATCTGTCGGTTTCATACATTGTTGCTATGATACTGGAATCAAATTTGAAAATTTGACACTAGTCAGTGCTGGTCCTGCTAAGAACTCCCTGGTGGACTCTGCTGTTGATACCATTAATTTCTTATTTAAAGGAAACTGTTGGCGACCCATGCTTGGCTGTTGGGAGCCCAGCCTCAGTGGCACAGGCTTTACATCTTGAAAACATGGCTCTGGTGCAAAGCAACACTTAGCACATTGAGAACAGTGGCAAGGAGTGAACTCTAGAGAATTCACACTTTGAGTGGGTGACCCTGGCTTCAACTTCACAGATGTAACATTTTCAAAACAAGGTTCAGGTGAAAATTCCTCACTTCTTAAAGTCCTGCAGACTGCAGCCAGGTGTCAGTATCACAGAATTTGTAAAACAAATCAATGGCTGTTATCTCATGTCTGGAGACATTCTATCTTCAGGCACTGGGGTTGGTGAAACTCCCACAGATTTCACACCATTTGTTGGAGGCTTCAAAGAAAACATGGGTTGTGTGGTTTGCTGCTGTATCCAAAGTTGCTTCTTCAAAAATGGGATCTCTTGAAACTCTGCCCCTACCTTTAAGAGAGATGACATCACATCTTGAAAAGATGGTCCACAGTTCAACAGAACAGATTTTGGACATTGAGATTCTGATCCAGGCATCAACTCAAAGGACTTCACGTTTTGCAACTGTGGCCCTGAACTAAGCTTCACTGGATTTATGCATTGTAATTTTATTCCTGGATTTAATTCAGAAAAATTCACACGTTGTACCTGTGGCCCAGGGTTGTATTCTACAGGTGCTACATCTATCATATTTGACTCTGGATTAATTCAAACTTCAGATCTTGCACATGTTGTCCTTGGTTAACTATTACAGGCATCTCTTTTAGAATTCCTATCTCTGGGTTCAACTCACAAAACTTCATACCTTGAAGTTTCAGAGCTTGTAAATGTGGCCCAGGGTTGTATATGGTAGAGTTTACAGACTGTGACTCTTGTCTTCGAGTACAGGCTGAAGAATCCATATCTTGAAAATGTTTTGGTACTGTACCAAACAGAATTTACACACATAATTTGTGGTGCTGGAAATGTTCTACCATGATTCATATCAAGAAGTGGCTCAAGACTACACCTCTTAGAATGTTCACACTGAGGGTTTTGGCCTGGAGTTGGTGCGGAAGGAATCACACCTTGCAAATGTGATTTAGGATTGCATCCAGTAGTATCTACACACTGAATGTGTGGTCCTAGAATTGATGCCCATTGATTCACACCATGCAAATGTGCTTCAGGATGGCACGCAGTGGAAGTGACACACTGAGGACTTGGCCCTGGGGAGCATGCTGAATTCACACACTGAGTACTTGGTCTTAGGGTGGATACAGAATAATTCACACACTGAAGACTTGGCCCTGGGGTGCATGCAGAAGAATTCACACAGTGAGTACTTGGTCCCAGGAAACATACAGAAGAATTTGCACTCCGAGGTCTTGGGCACATTTTGTGTTCTGCCATTGGATACCATAACATTTTTACAGCAAATCTGTGGCCCTACACTCAGGTCACAGAACGCCCTAACTTGCAGTCAAGGCTCATGCTTGAATTCCAGCAATGGCTCATCAGGCAGCTTGGTTTCTGTGCATACCTCAGAAGGTTTTATCTCTTGCAACTGTCACTCAGGGTTGAACTCTAAAGACTGAAGACTTGTTCCCAGGCATAACTCTGAGGACATCACATCTTGCAAATCTTGCTCAGAATTGAATTCCATATATCCAGGTCCTGAGGCTTTGCACCTGATTCTGATGACCTGATATGTTGCCAATGTGGCTCATGACTGAACACTATGGGTTTTGTATTTTGAAGTAGTTGCTCTTGACTTAATTTTAATTTGTGATTCTTCACCATGATTGATCCCTTCATGTCTGGACATATGTGGGCTCAGACTTCACACGTTTCAACTTTGATCTACAGTTCACTACCTCAGGTTCATACCTTGAAGATGTAATTCTGGTGTTAACATAGGTAATGTCCTATCCTGTACCTGAGCAGTTCCAATTGCAAAGGTTCCCTGGCAAGTGCCTTACCAAATGTCCACGGTAAAGATTTTACTTCTTGCCACAGTGGCTGATCTACAAAGCCCACAGGTTTCTCTTTTTCAAGTGTGTCCTCTGAAATCACTTCAGAAGACTTCATACCCTGTAAGCATAGGCCAGAACTGACCTCCATAGATTTTCCATATTGAAGCTTTGTCCCCAGAATTGACTTAGAATATTTCTCATCTTGTAACTGAGGGTCTGAGTTTAACTTCCCAGAGTCCCCATTTAGGGTCTTGGACTCCACTATCACACCGTGTAACTGTGGCCAACAATTCTTGAGGCTTCCTGTCTTGAAGCTGAATACCTAGCATGAACTTTCCACATTTGAAACCTCGATGCTTGGGCTCTGGGATGGGATCAGAGAATCTCACATGTTGCAAGCATGGTCTTACCTTTATGTCTACTGACTTTGCAGGTGGTGGTTGTGGTTGTGGTTCTAGAATCTTTGGCCGCAGTATAAATCTGATGATCTGGTTTCTGGCCCCAGGGAACATGGGTTTTCCCCCTGAAGAAGTAGCCCTTGATATAACTTTGGTAATAGGACACTTGGTAAGTTTGGCCCTGGCATCAAATCCGATTTGACACTTAACTGCTGTGGGCCTAGATTTAAATCCACAGATTTCACATTTGGGGTCTGTGTCCCCTCAATCAGTTCCTTTGGTGATAAACTTTGTAGATGTGGCTCTGGTTTTGTCTTTTCAGGATCTACAGATGATGATTGTATTACATTTGCAGAGTTCTCATTTTGCAACTGTGATTTTCTATCCATTTGCCTAGACTTTACTTGGTGGAGCTGTGGCCCTGGATCACATCTTCAATATGTAGTTTAGGTCCTGTAGTTAGTTCTGTAGGTTCTACAATTGCACAGGTGGTTTGGGGATCACTTCTGCAGATTTCAAATTTGGGGCAAAGGACTCTGATTTCTCACCTTGCACTCCTGGTTCTAGACTAAACTCCAGAGATCTCACCTCTGAATGTAGGTCTACAATGGTCCCCTTGGGTATCATCAACTTTAGAGAATGTCAATCTGAAGGTCTCTGTGTCTTCATATTCTGGTTTCAGAGTTATTTCCGATGGGTTAGTAACTTCTGAACACCGTTCTAGAGTCACCTGAACAAACTTCACATCTGGGGGCTGTGGCTCTGGGGCCTTCACTCCTGAGTTCATATTTTGCACTTCTGATTCTAGTAGCAAATCCAGAGTATCTTAAATTGCATCTCCTGATTCTGAAGTCTCTTCCATCTCTTGTACCACCTGGGTCCCAGTATCAAGCGTATCTTGGAGTGGTGTTAAGCTCATCTCCACAGATTCTGAGGTCTGGCTCAGTGGTGCTGGAGTCATCCCTAATGATGATTTTCGCAACGGAGCACATTCTTCCACCTGACAGCAAGGTTCAGAGATCACTCTTGCTTCTGAGGCTGGATGCTGTAGGGTCAGTCCTTCAGGTTCTAGGAAATTATAACTTGGTCTGGGACTCACTTCTAAAGATTTTGTTGCATTGAAGTGTGTGCTTGGGATCAGTTCACCAACTTCCATACTCTCCACCAGTGCCTCAGGAATGAGACTCCTACCTTCTACCAATGGAGTCTTTGTATCCTCAAGCAATGGTACAGGCGCTATCTTACCAGAGCCGGTGCTTTGTGAACATGATTCTGGGGTCAAGTTCACAGATTTCTTATCTTCAAGGGATGGTCTTAGAGTCAACTCCACCATTTTTACATCTCCTTGAAACTCCTGTGATAGGGCTGAAAGAGCTTCTTCCATACCTTGAGACCTAGAATCGGGGATCAAATGCACTGATTTATTACTTTGCAACTCTGGACCTGGGGCCAACCGTGCAGACTTTTTGTTTTGGGATTGTGGCTCAACTGTCAGTTGACCAGATTTCACATCTTGAAACTGAGACTCAGGGGCTGATGGCACAGATGTCTCTCTTTGCAGTTGTAGTTTGGGGGTTAATTCCTCATGTTGCGCATTCTGCTGATGTAGTTCTGGGGCCACATCTATACATACCACTGTTGAGATTGGTGGTCCATATTTTTCCACTTCTGGGACTAAATCTGTGGTCCTGTCCACAGATTTCATACTTTGCAATCTTGATCTGGGATTAGGTGATGAGATTTTACATTCTGTAGTGCTGGGGATAAGTCCGTGAAATCTATAACCTTAGACTGTGGGATTGTGCTTCCCCCCAAATATTCCATTTCCTGAAGCAGTGCTATGACTGGCACTAATTCAGCATCTGAAACTTGATGCTTTTGGCCCCTTCCTATAGGTCCTGTACCGTGACCTGATGCTGCTGGGATCGTTCTCATGGATTCCATTATTTGATGATGTGTCTGTGGCGTCTCTACAGGATCCTTCACTTGTGGCCAGTTCAACCCCACAGTTTCTGCCATGTTGTGACTTTGCCTTGGGCTCACCTCCACACATTTTAAGCCTTGGTGCCATGGGGTGAACTCCGAAGGGTCTGTGACCTGATGAGACAGTCCTGGAGTCAATGACACACACTCTGTGCCTTGAGGTTGTGGCATAGTCCCCACAGAGTCTCCAAACCTGACCCTGTAACCCAGAATGAAATTGCAGAGACTCTTTGACTTGAGGCTCTACAACCTGTAGTGGTGTGATTGTTCCCGTGGGAGATGCCTGGACTAGCTGGCTCACCTTTAGAGCATGCAGGGATTGACATTGCAGTAGTAGCTCATCAGTCATTCCTGATGGTTCCAGGACTTTAGATGGTGGCTGTGGAGTTATGCTTCTAGATTCTACAGTTCCTATTGGGACAGTAGAATTTGGAACATCTGGTTGATCTGACCCTGAGGTCAAATTTTCAGCTGGAGGCTGTGAGCCTCGGATCAGAGCCCTAGATTTTGTAACGTGTAGCTAGCTGTCTTAGTGGAGTTATCTGCATGAAATCCGTGGCTTTTGTATCTTCAATGGCTTCAGGCAGTGCACTTGAGCTAATTTCCATTGCATTTTGATATACTGGACTGGGAGTAATCCTGATGTGTTTTGTGGCTTGATTCTGTGACCCCAAGGTCATGGTCAGTGTTCCCATGTCTCCATGACAAGGCTGGGGAATCATTTCCACAGCTTCCACAACTGTCTGCTGTGACCCTAGACTCATACTCCCTGGTCTTATGGTTTGATAGTTATGCAGTGTGTCTGTTTACTGATTCCATGACTTGGCATTGTGGCTTTGGGGCTATTCCTACTGGTTATATGACATGGGGACTTAATTTGTCAATCATCCCCATGGAATCCATGGCGGGAAACAATGCCACAGGAGTTACCTCCTGGTTATCTGTGACTTGACTCAGATTTGAGGCCATGCTCTTTAATTCCGTGGTTTGATGCTGAGGATGGGTTACTTTTATTGGTTCAATTACTTGATTCAGTGGCTGAGGAGTTATACTCACGGTTTCTGCACGATCTGGCAGCTGTGGGGAAAACCCCTCAGAGTCTATCACCTCTGACCGTGATTCTGGGGTTTTTCCCATTATGTCCATAACCTAAAGCAATGCCAATGGAGTGACCTTTATGCGGTCTGTGGCACAACATGGTATCTTGGGTGTCAGCTCCACATAAGTTAGTTGCGCCATACGTGTCTGTATCTTTGTTTCTATGACCCTCTGCTCTATATTCAGCTCTAACAGGTCCTTTGAATCCTTTTTCACTAAAGCCTTTTCTTCCTGAACACCTAAATTTCTGGGAGATGGAGGGCCCGTTGATATAACTAAAGGATTATATCTAAGTTCTTGGTGCTCATCCCTGTTTGAGGGAAATGGCTGTGACATGACTGGTTCTGTCCTATGGACTTCAGAATTCACCCCAATGTTCATGTGAAGATGCAATGATGGAGGATCTGGAGCTGTGCTGGTATTTTGCTCAGCACTCTGAGGAATGGGTGTAGCTAACTGAGTTTTTGGGAGCTCTTCTTCAGGGACTCCTTGTACATCCATCAAATGATTGAGTATGTCCCAGGATTTCTTCACAGGCAGAGGCACCACTTCTTGCTGCAAAGTAGAAACCTTCTGAGACATATGCCTTTCCAGTTCTCCTCTGATCAAAGGAGAGAGCTGGAGGGGAAGGAAGGGAGGAAGAACTGCCAAATTCAGAGAAAGATCTGATTTCTCAGGATCTGTCAGCTAAGAAGTAGGCAGGGATGTGCCATGGTTTCTGGGCATAGATGGTTCCTTTGGGGAGGAAACAGGTATACTATCACTCTGGAATTGCCAAGCTGTTCCTTCAGGAAACATTGGAAGATAAGACAGGCTTGAGCTGTTGTTGGATGATGCAGAGGACATGCTGTAGTCAGTAGAAGGCTTTCCTTTTTTACAGGAATAGCTGGGTAGAACGGCCTCCTGAACTACAATGTCAGAGACAGAGGAAGAAGTCACATCTCGGGATTCTGAAACATTCATCTCCATAAGTGTTGATCTGAGAAACAAAGAGAAATGTTTTCATTTTCTTTGGAATCAGTAGGGGGAAATTAGAGAGAAGGAAGAGAGTATTTATTTCAAATCCAAAATATTTTTGGTGTAAGGAAGAGATGAGGGAAAAGAGGGGTTGCATTCACAAACATCAATTATTTATGTAAAGAATTCCTCCACCAGGAGCAAAGTAGACGAGTCTGTCTGTTAAGTACATGCTGTACAAATAGAGAAGCTGAGTTCCATGCCTAGAACCCACAGGAAAATAAAAGAAAATAGTGCCCCAATACTGGGGAAGCAGAGACAAGTAGATGCCCTGAACCTCACTGGAAGGCCAGTAATAACTAATGAGTCCCAGGGATTGACTCGATCTCACAAAACAAGGTGCACAGCTCCCCAGAAATGACACCCAAGTTTTACCCAATACATACACACATACACACACACACACACACACACACACACACACACACACACACACACACCTGTGCATGGCATGACCTGAGTTTGTTCCCTAAGACTCACATGTTGGAAGGAGAGAACTGATTCCTGTGGCTTGTCCTCTGACTGCCACATACATGATGTGGCACACAAGTGCACACATGCACAAAAATACAAACGAATAACATATATACATATACATATATGTACACATATATACACAGTTGTGCCTAGAGAGTTAACTCAGCTGTTAAGAGCAGTGACTGAGTGACTTCTCTTCCAGAGGACCCAAGTTTGAATCCCAACACCCACATGGTAGGCCACAAACATCTGGAACTCCAGTACCACGGGATCATATGAACTCTTTTGCTCTCTGTGAGCACCAGGCATGCATGTGGTGCACATACTTACCTGTGGAAACATATCCATATACATAACATGAATAAAGCTCAAAAAGAATTTCTCCACTGCTCTTCAAACTAACTTTTTTCCGTTTCCTCCTTCCTATACTCTTTCTTTCCTTCCTTGCTCCTCCCTACTCTCCCCCCTGCCTAGTAACTGTTTCCAGACCTTGCATTATCCAGATGTTGGAAGATCTGTTGAGGACTCATGTCTATTGACAAGAATACATATTCTTGGGTCCAGTCGGTAGGAAGTCCTGAAATACTGGACACAGCAGAGTATGTCAGTGGAACTGAAGTGACTTTACAGTAGGAATAGAAAGTTAATTTAGGAAGAAGGCAATTGCTCTCAGAGTAAATGAAGTCAGAGTACCAGGTATTTTGAGTATAGCGTTTACAATGAAGATGGTATCACTGAAGGATTTCTATTCCTGTGGTGAACCCCAATGAACATAAACAAGTTGCAAGCGACAGGGCTTGTTTCAGCTTACAACACTCAGGACCTACTCCATTGCTGAGAGAAGTCAGGGTAGGAACTCAGGGCAAGATGGATCCAAGAGTCAGGAGCTGATGCAGAGACCATGGAGCTGCTTATTGGCTTACTTTCATGGTTTGCTCACCCTGCCTTCTTGTACCACCTGAGACCACTAGCTCATACATGGTACCACCCACAGTGAGCTGGAACTTCCCTCATAAATCATCAATTAAGAAAATGCATCCAGGCATGGTAGCACATGCCTTTTATCCCAGCACTCGGGAGGCAGAGCCAAGAGGATCTCTGAGTTCAAGGCGAGCCTGGTCTCCAGAGAGAGTTCCAGGACAGCCAGGGCTACATAGAGAAACTCTGTCTTGAAAAGAAAGAAAGAAAAAAAGGAAAGAAAATAAAAATAAGAAAGAAAATATACCACAGGCTTGCCCACAGGCAATCTGGAGTAAGGGGGTGGGAAGAAATTAAGGTTCCCTCTTCCAAAATGATGGCAGCTTATATCAAGTTGACAGGAAACTAGTCAGCACAGGTATTTGTCACAGAACAGTCTGTAGACAGATTCTGCTCACCGTGTCAGATCAGATGCACTGACATTCATCTCTGTTTCTTCCAACTGTGACACTGTAACAGAAGCAAAGAAACTGTTAGCATAGTGCCTGCTGATGTCATCTAATAGAACCCCCTTCCGTTAACAGTTAGGGGAGCAAAGATGAAGAAGTCACACCCATCGTGAAGCTGATGAGCAGTACAGCCCAGCTATCGAGGTTTGCATTGCTTTTTTTTTTTTTTTTTATGGAGCTGAGGATCGAACCCAGGGTTTTGTGCTTGCTAAGCAAGCGCTCTACCACTGAGCTAAATCCCCAACACTTTGCTTTGCTTTTAAAGCTTACTATCCTGTCTTTGTCATGTACTAGAAGTCACCCATTGAGAAGCCACAGAATGGGAACGCAGCACTGGGTGAACACAGAGATCCTGATACATCTTTCCCTTCAAAGATGTCTATCCCACATCCTCATCTGTGGTAGAGGAATAAAGGTACTGGACCTCCTGCACCAAACTCTTGGTAGTTGATCTTTGTCCATTCTGCTCTCCCATACTTTGGGCTCTACATGAAGATGTAGGACAGAGAAGCCCGAGGAAAGGAGACAATGGAGGATGGAGTGTCTGACTGACTTTGGAAGGAAAGATGTCAGAGAGATGGGCGTACTCTCCAGGCACACCCTCTTTTACAGGTTTCTTCCACTTCAAGTGGAAAGAGTCCTAAAGCAGGTCCACAGTTCATCAGTCATCAGCCTTGAGCTGACTGATAAGGATAGAGTCATTCTGACCTGTTAGTTTCCGGATCTGTTTTAGAGATCTGTTTTGTTCTTGGAAGCCTAGAGAAACACACAAAGAGAAACCAAGTCATGTTTTCATTCTAGTTTGGGGATTTTATTGACAACACATCTCCTCTTATCTAGGGGATATCGATATGTTTTATACCACATTAGTTGTGGTCTGCAACCATACCATTAGTTACCATCTCATTTATTTATTTGTGAATAATGGATTAAATAGCCTAAGGGACCAGCAAGATGGCTCTGTGGGAACAGGTGTTTGACACCAATTCCGATGACATGAGTCCCATCTCTGGAGCCCACATAGCAAAAGGAGATAAGCAATCTGCCCAAGTTGTGCTCACCTCCTCGTGCATGCCATTTGTCCATACATGCACCCACATGCAAATTAATAAGTGTTTAAAAATCCTAAGTCCTAGATTACTGTGTATAGTCCTGAGACTCTAGAGGTAAATATGAGTCCTGTGCTCTAGAGACTTGCATTAGAAAGGAAAACAGCCAACTAAACAGGTAAGATGCCTGTGGGAGCCAGCAAAATTGCTCAGTGGCTGAAGGCACTGGTGGCCAAGCATTGGCAACCTATGTTCAATCCCTGTGCCCACTATGGTAGATTAAAAAAAAACTGACTTGTTTAAAATACTCTGGACTTGAATGATATAACCTGTTTTGATGTTCAAGCTATCTGTGTATTATTTCTCCTGCAGGTGTACTTAAAATATTTTTACATTCAAAAAATGGACAAATACTATAGAATTGTATTACATGAAATATATAGAATATACCAATTCATAGAGACAGAGAGATTAGATGTTATCTCAAAATGGAGAAAAAAGAAATATAGATCAATGATTACTTCTTAAGTACAGAATCTCTGTTTTGTGTGATGGAAAAGCCCCACAAAGGGACAGGAGTATCAGGACATAATATCATGAATGTAATGAATGAATACATTTTTTGTTTTTGTTTTTGAGACAGGATTTCTCTGTGCAGCTCTGCGCCTTTCCAGAATACACTTAGTAGCCTGGTTGTCCTCAAACTAACAGAGATCCACCTAACTCTGCCTCCTGAGTGTTGGGATTAAAGGCATGTGCCACCACCACACGGCATGAATGAATACAATTAATGTAATTAATGAATATCACAAATACAGTTATTGAATGAAATCAATGAATACCACAAATGTAATTAATATAATGAGTATAATTAATGAATACCATGAATGAAAATTGATTAATTAATTAACAAATAAATGAAAAGTAAGGTCTGCTAATTGCCTAAAGTAACCACAAACAGAAGTGTAAAGGAGCAATTTACTGGACCAAAAATTAAGACATACCACAAAACAAGTTCATAAGAACAGGAGCAGGCAGTTGGGATTTAAAACGAAAAAAGTTCTGAAGTAATCAGGATGCAGAGGCAGAAGCATTTCTGTGCATTTGAGGCTAGCCTCGTCTAAATAGTGAGTTCCAAGACAGCCAGGGCTCTATGGAGAAGAAACCTGTCTCAAAAGAAACAAACAAAATCCTCAAACCCAGCTCTGAAATAGATTCACCTCCATATGGCAGCTTAATTGAAGAGAGCTCCACATAGTGACATATAATGATTCCGTATTTGTGCTAAGTGCTGTCAACATGCCAAAATCTAGAATCATGTGGCTCTGTGCTTCTGAGCATGCCCATGGAGAGCCTTCTTGATAGCCATACCTGGGGGACGCCATTCTCTGACTGGGGTCCTAGACTGTGTCAGTGGGGAAAGAGAAGTGAGCTACAGTTTGGACTCATCACTCATCTCCACTCCTTTACTGCAGATGCAACGGGACTCACGAGCCTAAGCCCCTGCACCTGTGACTTCCTCTACCATGATGGACCAATGGACCATAACCTTGGGTGATGGTGAGCTGAAGTGAACCCTTCCCCCTGTTAAGGCTCTGTTGTTATGGCATTCTGTCACAGCCACAGAGTAGAAACTACGACTGTGGCAAACAATGAGAAAAATAAAAGTGGGTCATTTCTCAATATGGAATTCAGAGACGGACCCTAAGTGGGTTGAGAATTCAAATGTTGAGGGCCTGGAGAGATGGTTCAACCACATGGTGGCTTATAACTAACTCCAGTTTCAGAGGATCTGATCTCTTATGACCCCAGGAAGTACCATGCAACATGTAGTATACATGTACACTTATTTGTGGGCAAAATCCTCATATACATAAAATTTTTAAAAATCTCAATTTTTATGAAAGAATTCAAGTAAGAAAAATGTGAATTTTGTTGTTGTTGTTGTTTTCATATTTCAAGACAGGAGAGTCTCTCTGTGTAGATCTTACTACCCTGGAACTAACTCTGTAGACCATGATGGCCTCAGACTGTGAGATCTGCCTACCTCTGCTTCCTGATTGCTGGGATTGAAGTTGTGCACCACCTCTTTACCACTCCATCCTCCCACTCCTGGATAGGAATGTGAATTTTAAAGAATTCAATTTTGAAAGACTGGAACAGAGAAAATAAATACATTAAAAAATTGGTTTGGGATTTAGTTCAGTGGTAGAGCACTTGCCTAGCAAGCACAAGGCCCTGGGTTCGATCCTCAGCTCAAAAAAAAAAATCCCTACCACGTTGGACAATGAACTAATTAAAGAAAACTTTTTAAAAACTGTAATTGCTAAAATAGATCTTAAATTTCTCATCATACGCAGGAAAAAAGTCTGAAGTGAAAATGTATTAACTAGTTGATTTAATTATTATGCAATGCATGAAGCAAAACATATAAAGCTTCATAAATAGGTATTTGTTAATAACATTATTCATTTGTATGTGTATGAATGTTTACTTGTATGAAAGTGAACCGTATGCCTGGTGCACCTCTGAGTCCAGAAAATGGTGTCAGATCCCCTGGAACTAGAGTTGCAGATGGTTGTGACACACCATGTGGATTCTGGGAATTGAACCTGGGTCCTCTATAAGAGCAGCAAGTGCTCTTAACCACTAAGCAATCTCAGCAATTAATATCATTTTAATCCAGCAGAAAACACCCTCACATGCTCATTTACAAGTTCTAAGTGACAGGTTTACCACTTATTCCTAGGACCTGGGGACTGCCAGCAAACTTGTCTTCACACTGAAAAGTATAAGGCCTGAAATGGAGTCCCCAGAAACCTTTAGCCACAGGCTGCTTGTGTGGTCCACAGTCTACATCATTTACTTCTATTGCTGCCCCAAAAGAGGGCTGATGAAGGAACAGTTTAGTTTGGCCCACAGTCTGAGGGTGCAGAGCATCATGGTGGAGAAGGCAGGCATTAGCTGCTCATATTCCAGTCACAGTCAGAGGGAGATGACTGGTGGTATACATTCAGCTCACTTCCTCGGTTTTATTCCAGACCACAGCCCATCCATAAACTCCCTCACAGGCATGCCTGCAAGTGTGTCTCATAGAAAACTGGAGATAGCATCATGTTCACATGAACGGAGTGGTCCTCCAAACACCCTCAAACCATGAATTTTAAAGTGTTTCTGGATTGATGGTGCCATCATTAAAGGCAGATGAAATGCTTTGAGTGAATTCCTAGGCTTCCAAACCGACTGTAAAGCCAGGCTATGATGGCTCATGCCTGTAAACTCTCCACACTGGAGGCTGACATAAAAGAATTACCATGAGTTCGAGGCCATCTTAGGATGTCTAGTAAGTTCCCCGCTAGCCTGAGCTACAGAATGAAATCCCATCTCAAAACAAAACATCTGAACTTCAGGGGTGAATGCCTTTAATCCCAGTGATGTTTATGAAATATATATATATATATATATATATATATATATATATATATATATGAAAAAATCTCTCCTATTCAATTGAAAGTTCCATGTGAAGGATCTGAAGAAGGTACCTATGTGCATGCAGCAGGGATAGAATTGATCCAAGAAACACAGGAGCTACCATAAGAAGAGCCCAGAAGGCAAGGGCAGCGAGAGTGCAGGAAGACAGTACTTGAGGATTATCAACACTGAAGAATATAGAAACCCTGTACTCTCAGCTTCATTTTCCAAGAGTCTAAAAACTGCTATGTTTGTATGTATGTTTGTGTGTGCATATGCATGTCCATGTGGGTACATAAGTGTGCAGTGGTGTGCCTGCTTATGTGGCATGTACACACAGAGGCAGGCCAGAAGTCAACCTCAGGCATCATTCCTCAGGTGCCATCCACCTTGAATTTTGAGACAAGGTCTCTCATTGGCCTGGAGCTTGTCAAGAAGTCTGAACTGTCCCGGCAGGGATCCCCAAGGATACCCCTATCTCTACCCCCCACCCCCAGTGCTGGTATTACAAGAGTGTGCCACTGAGCACAGATCTCTTACATTATTCTAGGGATGGAAGTCAGGTGCTCTGGCTTGCAAAGCAAGTTCTTTACTGACTGACCGAACTCCTCATCCCTAAAAACTGCTTCAAAGCAGTCTGTTCTTTGACTTAATAACTAGAAACTTGTGAGAACTGAGAAGCATTGATATGTAAGTGTTAGGACAGCAGAAGCCAAAAAACAGCTGAATTAAGGAGATTCAAAAATGCTGAAAACAGAGGAAGAATAAGACGAAGAAGAAGAAGAAGAAGAAGAAGAAGAAGAAGAAGAAGAAGAAGAAGAAGAAGAAGAAGAAGAAGAAGAAGAAGAAGAAGAAGAAGAAGAAGAAGAAGAAGAAGAAGAAGAAGAAGAAGAAGAAGAAGAAGATTCTTAATACCTGGCCCCCAAATACAAGAGTTAGCATATCCACATGAGAAGTAAGGGGAAGAACTGCCGTGTTGTTAGAAATACTGGGCAGGAGAAAACAACAGGATAAATTCTTGCATGTGCTATAGGAAAACAAATGCCTATCTAGACTTGTACTTAGTGGAACTACTCAAAAATGTGAGATAGAGTGCAGAAATGTGTTAATAAACATAAACTTAGAATACCTTCTGGGCTGACCAGAACTTACAGAATGATGATGAATCTGAGTATTTGGAATTTTTCCAAAGAATGTATGGAGGTTTAATGTGACAGAGACAAGTGCCCATCAGCGTTTCCTGCAGCACTATCCATAATAACTGAGTTATGGAACCAACCTATGTGTGCAAGAGTGAAGGAATGGATGTTAAATGTGTGTGTATACCCAATGGATGTTTTTTCTTTCACAAAGAACAAGGTTACATAGTTTTTTTAGGAAACGGGATGCAACTGGGACTCCTATAAAGCAGCTGAGCCAGCCTCAGAAAGACCAACATCAAATGATTTTTCTCCTTTGTGGCTCCTAATTTCATAGAGTACATAACCTCACAGATGTAAACATGCCATGAAAGTAGAAATGACTAGAAGAGTTAATGACACTGTGGGGAGACAGTGAAGGAGAGTGGGGAGGGAGGGGACTGTGTGCAATGTAACAGTACCAGATACAGTAGATACACACAGTGAAATGATGATTAAATTATGCAGGACTATGTAAACATAGCACAATGATCAATACACTATACCATACTAATAACACAAAGTGGAGAATTGTCATGGTCATAGCAATGGCACAGAAAAAAACCAAACATGTACTCATGTGGGTTTTTTTGTTTTGTTTTGTTTTGTTTTTTAAGACACTCAACAAAGTAGAAATACCTGGGAACTTCCCCTGACATACATTGGGTCCATTGTTATCCTCCAACTTGAGATGTTGAAATCCTAACCCCCAAGGTAGTGTTATTAGTAGATGGGTGTTTGGGAGGTGGCTACGTCATAAGATGGGAAACTACAAAACGTTATTGTAGAGAGTAAATATAAAGAAGACATCCTTTGTTCATGATCGGAAGGTTTGATAGTAAAATGACATTACCAACACAATCTATAGATTCTTTAGGGATGCTATGTAATCCCTACCCAAGCCCCAATGGCCTTTTTTGCATAAATGAAAACTATGTCCTGAAAATCCCTATGGGATTACAGAGATCCCTCAGGAGCCAAAACAACTTGAAAAAGAACAGTCAGGGCTGGAGAGATAGCTCATCAGTTAAGAGGTCCTCAGATGAGTTCTCAACAACCACATGGTGGCTCATAACCATCTATGATGAAATGCGGTTCCTTCTTATGGCAGGCAGGGATACATGCAGAAAGATTATTGTGTGCATGATTGATAAATATATACATACATACATATAAACACTGATATATACATACATACATATATACATATATATATATATATATATATATATATATATATATATATATATATATATATGTATATATCTGGTTCCCTATTCTGGCAGGCAGGGATACATGAAAACAGAACATATTAATGATAGATAGATAGATAGATAGATAGATAGATAGATAGATAGATAGATAAAAATAAATAAGAACAGTTAGAAGACCCATACTTTACGATCTTAACACTTTGTACAGAGCTGGGTGGTGGGGGTACACACCTTAATCCCAGCACTCAGAAGGCAGAGACAGGTAGATCTCTGTAAGTTTGAGATCAGCCTGGTCTACAGAGTGAGTTCCAGGACAGTCAGGGCTACACAGAGAAACCTGTTTTGAAAAATCAGAAAAAGAAAAAGAAAAACGGTATATAAAACTACACTACTCATGCCGGGCAGTGGTGGTGCTCGCCTTTAATCCCAGCACTCAGGAGGCAGAGGCAGGTGGATCTCTGTGAGTTCTAGGACAGCCATGAATATTTTTTTTTATCTTTAGAGTTCTTTAGTATAATCAAATTCTACTGTGATATACAAAGGCTTAAATTAATTACTCGGTGCAGGATTTACTTTTGGATAATTTCTTTCATGGTTTCAAAGACTAAGGTGATGGACAAAGACTTTACAACACTGATTACATTCATAGAGTAACTCTCCAATATGAATTCTTCTATGACTTTGAGGATAACTGTGACATGCAAAAGTTTGATCACATTGCTTATATTCATAGGGTTTCTCTCCGGTATTTCTGTTTTTGTTAATATAACATAATTTCCTCATTGAATCCTTGGGAATTTCTCATCATGCACACCAATTCCACTCAACTTCCAGTCCAGCCATATCCTCACTTCATCCATGCAGCACCCCCAACCAAAAGAATATTATTTTAAAAAACCAAACCAAACCAAACAAACAAACAAAACAAACCACAATTTGTCTATCTTCCCCACCTTTCCAACACCTCTTCATTTGGCCTGGTGGCATTGATATCCTTGGTGTTCATACACTATACCCTTTTGTACAATCAGCTTTACTTGCAAGTGACCATTGCAATGAGTTTTATTCAAGGTCTCTTGTTTCTGGTATAACTTTATCCCTGGATCCTCACAGAAACTCCTCTTGGATATCCAGCAGATGCCCCAAGTTATGGAGATTCTAAGGGTATATTGTTCCACATAACCAATCCCTTCAGGAGCTCCAGTAGGTCCCAAATGATTACCATGTTAGAGTATTAGAGTGGGCCAACGCCAGGCCTGGCTGTAGGTCTGCACGGTTGTTGAGCTGGTCAGTCTAGTCAACTGGGGTTTCTTCCCTTAGGCAAAGAGTGGATAGAGCCAACTCTCTTATGCCCAAGTCATCAGGGTAAATCCTCCCTTGCCCATGGTGTGGGGTGTGGCCATCTCCCCAGAGTGCAGAGGTGGGGGCCAACTCTCTTCCAATGCCCAATGAAGGGCAGGAGCAGATATCTTGAGTCTAGCCAAGGGCAGGGATGGCTCAGTATGGCCTTCTGATTTCATGACAAATGGTTCCTATGGTGACACATGACACAGGAATCCACGCAGAGCCCTGCTACAGGAGAACCAGAGACCCAGACATTGCCCTCAGCAGGAGCTTGGACCCAAATGACATCCTGGCTCTGGGTGTAAGCATACACCACTCGGATCATGATGGTGACAGCCATGAATATTAACACAGAGAAACCCTCTCCCAACAAAACAAAACAAAAATTATTTTAAAAAGTAGTCCTTTAAGATCAAAGGAATCTAATATTAAAAGTCAACTGATTCTCTACATAGGCACTATGACCATTCAATGCAAAAAGAATAATCTTCAACCAGTGGTGCTGAGGCAACTGGATAACCACATGTAAAGAAATGAAGCTGGGCTTTTACTTCATATCATATTTAAAAATGAACTTGAGATGGAATAAAAGCCTAAATGTAAGAACTATTTAAGTTATGAAACTCTTTCCAGATAATGAAGAGGCGAAGAATTAGACTTGGGGAGATGGTTCAATGGTTAGCAACAGCACACACTGCTCTTGCAGAGGACCCAAGTTTAATTCCTAGCATCCATATCAGACGGCTCACAATCCCCTGTAACTCCTGCTCCAGGGGGATCCAGCACCTCTGGCTTCTGCTGGCACCTGTGCTCATGCTCACACTCACAATTACACAAACTCAATTTTACACACACACACACACACACACCTTTTAAAAAATAATAATAAATCTAAGCAAGAGAAAGGAGTGTAATGGTTAATTTATGCCAATTTGGCTAGGCTGTGGAACCCAGTTCTTTGGCCATATATTAGGCTAGAACATTTCTTTGACAGTAATTTTACATGTGATTAATATTTAAAATCAGTACACTTTAAAGCAGATTGCCTTCCATACTGTGAGTGGGCATCACCCAATCAGCTGAAGGATTTAAGAGCAGAGACCACATCTCCCTGAAGAGGAAAGAATCCTTCCACAAGACTTAAGCACACAAAAGTGTACCCATTTTTCTAAGCCTTTCCTGTCCTGCAGAGTTTGGGCTTGGGACAATGACATTAACTCTTACCCAACCTTGTCTATGAATTTCAGAGGAGATATGAGAGCCTGTTTCTTAACTTTAGTATCTCCTACTTTGGTGTGTGTGTCTGTGTGTGTGTGTGTGTGTGTGTGTGTGTGTGTGTGTGTGTGTGTGCATGTGTTGTGTGTGGTATGTATATGTGTGTTGTGTGTGTGATAAATAACAACCTGGTCTTTGTTCCAGACTCTTAGTACAGAAATCCAAAAACCCTTGCAATTCCATAACTGTTGAGGGTGTCTGTTACATTAATGAGATGGAAATTCGGATTTGCTTCTATTTTTAATTGAGGAAGCTGGAACAATCATCATTCTAAAATATAAGACCTGACCAGTCAATATATTTATGCATAGATGCATAAATCCCAAACAAAATATCAGCAAACTGAATCTAATGAATCTAATTAAAGTATTGAGACCAACATTACAAATGTGTTATATGTATCCTAGGAATTCACAGCTGGTTTATTATATTAAATTCTCATGCAACTCAGTACATTGATTGAATGAACAAGAAAAAAATATATGACCATCTAAATAGAGGCAGGAAATATACTTAATATTTATCACCCAGTATAAAGAGATTTAATTTAAAATTTTAGATGTTTTTTTTAATAAACACCAATTCTTGCTAAAACTTCCTTAATTTGGAAGAGAATATTTGAAAAACCACAGAAAACATTATATGTAACTGGGGGTTAGGTATTTAGCTCAGTGGTAGAGTGCTTGCCTAGCAAGCACAAGGCCCTGGGTTTGATCCTCAGCTCAAAAACAAACAAACAAACAAACATTATACATAACTGGTGAATTACTGAAAAATTTCCTTGACTTAATAAAGAGACAGCTACCCACAACACATTGCTACTGAATATTGTACTGGAAGTCATAATCATAAATGAAGTCAAGCAGAACCAAAACATAAGATTGCAAAAGAGAGGTAATAAAACTATTGTTATTTACACATGACATGATTTAGAGAATATTCTACAGGAGAATAAAGTCAAAATGATACACTTAGCAAAGTTCTCTAAGCAGCTCAATATGAAAAGATCTGTTGTATTCTCAGGTTTCTGCATCATTTATATAAAATGGTACTTACAGGGAGGGTTGGTGGTAGTGCACATCTTTAATCCCAGCACTTGGGAGGCAGAGGCAAGTGGATCTCTGTGAGTTCAAGGTCAGCCTTGTATACAAAGTGGGTTCCAGAGCAGCCAGGGTAACACAGGAAAACACTGTCTCAAAAATCCAAAAAAATAAAAAAGAAAGAAAACAGTATTTACAATGTTATTTACAATATTATACCAAGCTTGAAGATGTAGTTCAGTGGTGGCCTGCTTGCCAAGAGCACAGACCCTGGATTTGATCCTTAGCACTAAAAATAAGTATAGGTAGATATATATGATAGATAGATAGATAGATAGATAGATAGAAACAATAGACACAAACATAGAGAAGATGATGTTAGATAGATAGACAGACAGATAGAGATGATGGTGATAAGTAAAAAATAAAATAAAATGCCATGCCAAATTACACATTATATGCCCTCTGAACTATGTCACCTCTCCCCACCAGAAAACAAATTCGGATAAATCTTAGAACCATCTTCCTCATGGTTCTAGTTCATGTTGAGCTGCTGAAATAGAATACTTGTGATCAGCTCATTTATGAGGGAGAGGGATTTAGTTGGCTTCATGGTTCTAGATGTCTAAGAGCCTAGTGTTAGCATGTCCTTAGCTATGCATGAGGATGTCTAAGAGCCTAGTGCTAGCATGTCCTAGTTGTGCATGAGGATGTCTAAGAGCCTAGTGGTACCATATCCTTAGCTGTGCATGAGGATGTCTAAGCCTAGTGCTAGCATGTCCCTAGCTTACCATGAGGTCTTTGCATAGCCTCAGCTCACAGCAGACAGGGGCAGAGGAGCAAGTGGATGTGTGAGGAAGACAAAAGGGGTCCCGACTCCTGTGGCAGCTAACCCAGTCCTCAGAGAGTGAGGAGCCATGCCTGTGAGACCTTACTCAATCTAGAAAGAACAGCATTAAACCCACTTGAAGGTCACACTTTCCAACCCTGCTCCCCTGGCAAATGCATTTCTACAGGAGTTCTGGATAAATCTCAGCTCACTCACATGAAGTACAAGAGGCAGCAGTGTGTCAACTGACAACATGGAGGGGTGTTATACTTTTTCCTAATCTAAGACTATTATATACATGTGTACAATAAAATATAATCATACCCACCCCTCCCCACTCCAACTTCCCCATATGTACCCCATAATATATCCACCTCCCAACTTCATGCTCTTCTTTTTTATAACCCACTAAGTCCAATTAGTGTTGCCTATATGTGCATGGCCACCCAGCATGGGTATTTGATCAACAAAATGTGTTGGGATTAAAGCTGTGCACCATCACGCCCATCCTAAGGCTTATTGAAGCTAATTAAGAGAAAAACAAGCTGGGCAGAGGTGGCTCATGCCCTTAATCCCAGCACTTAGGAGGCAGAGGCAGGCAGATCTCTGTGAGTTCAAGGCCAGCTTGGTATACAGAGTGAGTCAGGAGACCCAGGGATACACAGAGGAATCTTGTCTCAGAAAATTCAAAACAAGAAAAAAAAAAAAGAGGAAGCCATCTATCTATGTTGTCCCAAGCACCCTCTCCCTTCCATTCAGTTCTTCCTAAGGCCCAGAGGACAGGCATTTAGACAATCCTAGAGGATTCCAGCATGGAGAGAAGGGAGTTTCAAGAGAGTGGCTTTCACGTACCTCTGTCTTGGCTGCCACCTGTGTCTGGATCTGATACCTAGAAAACAACACCCATACTACACAAACCAAGAAACCAAGTAGCATAAGGCTGAGATGTGTTGGCAGTGGGAAAGCTAGACCGCATATTAGCAACATTTCTCAAGCCTATGCCCCTCTCAACTACAGTTTCTGTCTCTAGACTGAGATTTCATGACATCATAATAGACTGTGCCAGGTAAAGTCAGTGCACACTCAGGTCACAGCTGATGCCCTTCCCTGTGGCTGACCTTGGCTCTGAGCTCTAATAGCCAAAGGTCAGAGAAGAATCCATCTATGAATCTTCTAGGGTCCAGCTAGACAAACTGGTCACTAAGGAAGGAGTAGCGATGTAAAATTTCAAAGGTCCTCCAAAATGACCTGTTCTGACTCACATTTTCTTTGGAGCCGGTCACAGTCATAAATTTGGATTGGGTCTATGGCTATAAATTTTAAACTATAGGTTAGAACACAGAGTCAAGTGGAATCTAAGAGAGTTGGGATAGTTGAGGTGGGAACTCTCAGGGACTTTGAGGTGCCTGGTTTTCTAAGTTCATAGGTCTCCATATTTCCTAGTTGCTGTTGACCTGACATACATCACACTAAGTAGTGGGCTTAGAGGATCTACAGTCTCACTGCCAAGTTAGAGTAGTCATGTATCACCACACCCGTCCCGTCCCCTGTACCCACCCACCCACCCCTGTTAGCCCTGGTTGTCCTTAAACTCACTCTGTAGATCAGGCTGGCATTGAACTCACAGAGATCTACTGCGTCTGCCTCCCAAGACCTGGGATGCATTTGCCACCACCGCCCAGCTATCCTTGGATCTTGGTCAAAAGACTTAATGTTTCTTCTCGTTAGAAATGCCTGGGAGCACAGGGAAGTGTTGTACAATGTCAGATGAAGGACAGACTGTCTTCATTTCACCTAGAGCTGCATTGGCTGCTATTGTTTTCCCACAGTGAAAGCAGGGACCTTTGCAGCTTCGTGAAAAACAAGCAAAACATTCATCCTCTTGAGGAGGGGTGGGGAACACACAGCAAACTCTGTGCTCAGCAGCTGCCACACTATCAGGAGGATGTATTTCTTTTTCCCACCTCACCAAACTGTTTTGGGTTCTAGAGACTGGCCTGCAAAAATTTCCAGGTCCTTGACCCCTGCCAGGTTTATGTGATGGCCTCTAGCTTCTTAAAGAAATTGTTTATCTTAGGCGTATAAATGTTTGCGCAGGTGTGTATGTACCACTTGCATGCCTAGAAGTCCAGAGGAGGACAACCGACCATCTGGTGTGACAAGTGGTGCTGAGCCACGTGATGTGGGTGCGGCGAACAGAACTTTGTCCTCGGTTGAGCCATCTCTCCAGGCGCCCCGCCACTGCCCCCTTGGGATAGTGGAACACTCTTAGAGGAGGCTAGTTTGGAACTCACAGTGCAGCTCAGGCTGGCCTCCAAATTGCAGCGATCCTTCTGCCTCCGTCTCCTCAGTGCTGCGATGACACTTCCAGCTTGGTTTCCTTGCACTTTCAGTCACCTAGGCTGAGGCAGCTCGAGCCTGGGGTCACGGGCTCCACTTACGGGGTCCATAACCTCTCGGGCCTAAGCCTATCTGCTTGGAGAAAGGGTTCTGCGTGTTCACCTCCAAGGACTTGGTTTTGCCTCAGACGGTGGAGCGTTTGCATGCAGAACCTGTTTCCAACCTCTGTCTCCCCTAGAGACACCCCAAGTCACCAGGACCGAGGCCGACCCATCTCCATCCATGCCCACAGTCCTGACAACACCAGCGGATCACATCCTCTGCGCACGCTCACACCCGAGTCTCCGATTGGTCGCCTAGGAGCGTGGGATGTTTTCCCAGTATGCTCTGCGCTGCTGTCATGGCTACCCAGTTGTAGCCGAATGCTCACATGGGACGCTGGTCCTGTGGGTGTCTGGCCGGTTCCCGTGGCCACTAGAGGCCAGCGACTTTGGTCCCTCCTCCTTTCGCCTCCTCCTCCTCCCCGTGGGAGGTCCAGTGATGCCGGGGTGAGGTGGACTCCGGAGCGGGCGCTGCCCAGGGCTTTCTCCCCACCGCGGCGGAGCGGCTGTGGAGCGAGCAGGAGCGGCTCTGTGCTCAGGTGGGAGAGCGGTGAGACAGGGATGCCAGCCCGGGTGCGGAGGAGGGTCACAGGGGGAGTTTTGTCGATGAGATCCTGGTGGTCTGGGGAAGTTCCCCGAGACAGACTTGAGCCAGATTGTCTCATTTAGGACTGACATGTAAAAGAGAGTTCGTCAGGGGGAAAAAACTCGGCGGATGTTGTGAAAGTATGAGGCAGGTATGCAGCTGGGGATGTGAGGCGATGCATCACGAAACCTGTGTGTTTGGACTTGGCCTCCCCCTGGAGGGGAATATTTGAAGGTTGGACCCTCAGCAAAGGAAGACTTGCTGTGTTGGTTCGAATCTGTGTGACATTATCCGGAAGGAGGGTACTACACCATATTACTACTACTACTGACTACTGTTACTTATATTTATATTATTTTCTGGTCGGTGAACCTCCCACTTCGCTGCTCATAGTCATTGTAGGTATCCTAGGAGGGGTGATGTTGGTAGAGTGAGGATTTGCTCAAGACTTAGGGATTCCTGTATAGCCAGCATGCTTGCTAGCCTGATATATATATAGTGGAGTTTTGTTAGACTTGCTGTTGGAAGGGAGCTATGAGGCCATGTTCTTACATTCAGTGACACGAAATATTTTCAACCTCTGAAATGATGGCTGAAGAAATGATTGACAGCTACCTGGAGAAGCAGATAGTAAATTTCCTGGAATGCTCTACGGATTTGGAGGAAATTGAAAGGTAGAATTTTATTTGAAATTTCCACAGAGAAACACACTTGTGCAGGGAGGGGACTGGAGAGATGGTTCAGTGATTAAGAGCACTTACTACTATTTCAGAGGACTCTGGTCCAATTCCCAGCACCCTCATGGTGGCTCACAACTGTGCAACTCCAATTCTAGGGGATCCAACATCCTCCTCTGACACCCATGGGTACAAGGCACATATGTAGTGTGGCATATATACACCCAGGCAAACCACTCATATACATCAATGAATAAATAAAATTTGGAGACTTTTATGGCAGCTTGACATCATAAAGGCTCTGCTGTTTAGCAGTTGTTGATAAACCTGAACTCACGATGTGAGTTCTCCGTGAGGTCTCTGGTCCCAGATCTTCCAGAATGGGAAATGGAAGTGGTGCAGGATCAAAATGAGTTTTGTATATGAGAATGACATGCTTGGTAGTCACTGCTAATCTTCCCAGAGCTTAGGTCTGGTAAGGGTTAGTTCTCAGCTTGTGTCCTTTGGCTTCTTGTTTCTCGTTTTGTTTTGTTTTGGGGGCAGAGTCTCACTATGTAGCTTGTCCTGGAACTCACTATGTAGACCAGGCTTGCCTCAGACTCACAGAGATCCACCTGCTTCTCTGCCTTTCAAGGGCTGGGATGAAAGGCGAGTGGCTTCAAAGGGGGCAGCTCATTTTTTTAACGTGTAAACGGACCTTGAATCCTGCTATTTCTGGGTTACTGAAAGATGCTTGCGTTTCCATTTGCTGTGTCTCAGATCGTTATTTCTGAAGCGATCAGAGAACTCCATGTGTTTATCATGGAACCCTCAGTTTACCTTTCTTCAGTTAGGATGCCTGCACACTGGTTAAATCTGAACCTTCTAGAGGCTTCTGTTTTACCTGTCATACGTTGTTAGCTTACTTCTTCTCATCCACCCATGATGTCTGTCTAGAATTGTTAACCATCTCCAAATGCCTATAATATCATTCTCCCTGATGTTTACAGAAACAGTTTCACACAGTCGTCCAAAGAATAAGCCAACTAATTCGTTAGGTGTTAAAGATAAATAAGACCTAACACAGATTCATAATAGTTCACTGATGGAGCAGTACTATTTATTTTCAAGCTAATATAATTCTGTTTCATTTTTTTCTAATTTCCAATAGTGTCATTCTTGATTTTGTTGTTGTTTGTGATCGTATAGTATATTACACATTTGGCCAGGACTTGTAATAAATCCAGGCTGGCCTCAAATACATAATCCTTTTGCCTTTAGCTCCCCCAAATTTGGGGTATTACAGGGAAACACCACCACACCCAGCTCATTTTTCCCCCCTCTTTGCCAGGGACTTCTCACATTCTACCATTAAGCTGTATCCCCTAACCCTTTTTCTACTTTTCCATTTTGAGGCAGGGTCTTACTAAGCTAGCTGTCCAGGGTGGCTTTGAATGTGTGATCCTCTTGCCTTAGCCTCCTGAGGAGCTGGGACTGCAGGCACAAGGCCTGGCTTTGTTTTCTGCTGCTTCTTTGCTGGCTGATGTGTTTCTACTATAGTAAAGTTAGCCCTCGTGGTGTCCATTCACATCTCTCCTGATGTGTTTCTGCTGTAGTAAAGTTAGCCTTGTGGTGCCATTCACATCTCTCCTGATGTGTTTCTACTATAGTAAAAGTTAGCCTCGTGGTGTCCATTCACATCTCTCCTGATGTGTTTCTACTGCAGTAAAGTTAGCCTTGTGGTGTCCATTCACATCTCTCCTGATGTGTTTCTACTATAGTAAAGTTAGCCTCGTGGTGTCCATTCACATCTCTCCTGATGTGTTTCTGCTGTAGTAAAGTTAGCCTTGTGGTGTCCATTCACATCTCTCCTGATGTGTTTCTGCTGTAGTAAAGTTAGCCTCGTGGTGCCCATTCACATCTCTCCTGAATGTGTTTCTACTTACTGTAGTAAAGTTAGCCTCGGTGGTG
>NW_023411270.1:0-122781 GCF_903995425.1 Onychomys torridus
TGAGAGAGATTTTCCCTTTTCGTGAGTGCCGTGGCTAGTGAAGTCTTACATCCCCAGAATCCAGAATTAACACATTGTTCAGTTGGAGACTATATGTACTTCCACACCCTATTAATTGTGTAACCATTACTTATGGCTATAAATATCCTAACTGTCTTCCCAGTTTACTCCATCCCATCATCTTTTGGAAACACTCCACTTCAGGATTAAAGAACTAACTCCCAGCTATCAAGACAAACCAGTTTTTTCTTTGCTTTGGGGTTTGTATGTGTGTGTGAGCAAATCATTAATAGTATGATTCCCTATGATTATATTCTCTTTTTGCCTTATGATTTTTTTCAAGCCACCCATATTGTTATTTTACCTACCTCCTTCTTTTAAATTGATGTCCCTACTTTAACTAAGAACCCCAATTTCTCCCTTTCCCCATCAGATTACTTGTATACTGCTACTCAGCTGTACCTTCCTCCCACCTTCTCCATTTACTTCCCTCTTCCCTGCTAAGGAGCCCGCCCACTTTTCTGGTTTCCCTGATGAGATCACTTGTACCCTGCCATTCTCCTTTCCAATGTTCCGTGACCCACCCCCATTCCTGGCCAAGGTTCCCCTTTTGCTCTGGTGTCTGTATTTACTGTAGGCTACATACTCACATCTGAAGATGTAGAACTAGGAGCCTCCAAGAAGAGAGAACATGTGACACTAAGAAAACACTAGTTTCAACACATAGCCACAAACTTGAATTTGTTGAAGATGACCATATAGTGATCTTGTTTTTGAATTTCTGTTTTAAAAGAGATTCATTCCCATGGATTGGAATCCAAGGCCCCAGTGTTATCAGAGGTCATCAGCACCAGACAGTGTTTACAGTTCCACTCAACAGTCTTACCTTTGGTGCCTATGTTAGTGATTTGGCCTGGTTACCAGTGTCATTATTTTGTCAAATTACTAGAATTCAGTACTTTAAAATTAGCTTCATGATATAGAAATAGAAAACTGATACACTGACTCAGATTCTTGTGAGAAAAAGTGTGCCCAATTGTATTGTCAAGCTCACTTCTATACTCCACATATACAAATTAATGCATGCTTGTATGTATAGAAATAATGCAGAAGTTAGTGACTAAGACCACCCTAAACATTTCCTTGAATATGACACCATAAATCATACATTTTTTATTTACATTATTTTTGCTCTTGAAAAGCTTGATCAAGTAAATGTATAGACTCATCCCAATTACCAGAGACAAACATCTGATTCTCCCACCAACATACACTTACAGTAGCTGTACTCTGATGTTCTGTGTTTTTAAAAGCTCTGCGATACAAGCTTGAGAGATGGCTCAGTGGTTCAGAGTATGTTTACTCTTGTAAATGACCTGGGTTAGATTGCCAGCAAGGACATGGTGGCTTATATCCATTTGTCACACTAGTTCTTGGAGAGCCATTGTCCTCTCTGACCCAGGCGTACAAGCAGCATACAGACATATATGTAGGCAAAACACTCATATATGTAGAATAAAACATATAAATCCTAAATAAATAAAAGCTCCAGCATAACACTTAATTCAAGCTTTGGTCTTTAAACTGAAAGAATTAGAGTTCAATTCTAATTTTAAAATTGCGAATGGACAAATAATATATGTCAGATAATTTTCATTAATTATACATCTGCAATTTATCAATATAGCACATGTATATAGGAAATATAAAAAGATGATAACATAATGTAAAAGGTAGTAATCAAAAACGGTTTTTTTCTTAACCCAAAGATATATATATATATATATAATCTACAGTCTGTCTACGTCGTATCTATTTATTTGTCAATATTTATAACTTACATAAAATCAAGCATCTCCCAATTCATCATTTGGCATCCTTCTCTGGGGCTCACCTAGGAGAGACTTAACCAGAAAAGACCATATCTACCATGGTTACAAACTGAGTTGTTAACATATACATGCACTGAGAAAACTTATTTGTTTGATTTGAAATAAATTTAAGTGCTGGGGCCTTTCGTATCAATTTAAGTTACAGTATTTAGTTTTAAGTACCAAAACTCAAAGTATAACCATAAATATTCATAATATGGAGAAGCCATCACTGTTATTTTGACCCACACCTAAAGTCCAAGCAGTCTTCAGGAAGCTGTCTGGAAAAATGAGCAACAATAGAAACCAAGAGCTGTTTCATGCATAACTCTACAATCTTCTGAGAAAAATCACTTTATCCCTTCATTATCACACTATTGTATTTTGAACAGTCTTGTTTTATGACCTTATGGTGATCTTTGTATTCTTCTTGGTGGTGATAATAACATAATGAATATACAAATATTTTAGATAAAAATGATTTTCATTTTCATTTTTAGCATAGTTAGTGAGTAATGACCAAAAGTCAGTAGGACTATTCAGAGAGAACATGGAGAGATTGTGTGACTTTCAGGTGACAAGATACATGGTGTTGGCTGGTGCATGGTCCACTGTCAGCAACATTAATAAGTCTTCAGGAATCTCAGGAAGATGAAGACCTTAGCCATTCAAATTAGTCCATGAATACATAATGCCAGCAGGAATAAAAGGTGATTATTTTTAATAAGGTATTGGTTTATCACTATTACCTGATACTTTTAAATAATCTTAATGAATTACTTATTCTTTGGATATTGAGTTTAGCACAGGTGAAACAGGAAACCCGCAGACACTGACTACAATATTACATTCTCACAGTTATGAGCCAGTTTCCCTGAGAGGAAGCAGCCACAGCAGAATGTCACTGCAGCCTGTGGGGAAGCAGTCATACCACAGCTTGATCACATGTCACATGGTGTAAGTCTGGGAAAGATGCGAAAATGTTCACTGTAAGTGTGAGTGTGTGTGTGTGTGTGTGTGTGTGTGTGTGTGTGTGAGAGAGAGAGAGACAGAGAGACAGAGAGACAGAGAGAGACAGAGACAGAGAGAGACAGAGAGAGAGAGAGAAAGAGAAATAGAGAGACAGAGACAAAGAGACAGAGACAGAGACAGAAAATGACTTGACTATTGTGCCTAAGAATAGATCAACAGCATATTGTGTGTTGGGTCTGCTAACATGAATAGTGTACAGCACTTGAATGAAAAGCTGAGAGTTACATCAAATATGTTGATGAAATAAATGGACTTGAAGGAAAATGGAGAGCGTGTCTCTATTTCTGGGTGACTTGATCAAATCCACGAGGGTGCTGACTAGTGCATCAGTGCAAACTTTCAATGTGAGTTACTCAAAACAAACTGAAAATTCTGTAATTCTTGCAGACATAAACTCATGTTTCTATCCTGTGGTTTTTGTGGTGTTGATAACCAGTGGCCAGTGACTTAGTGACATTTACTGGCAGTGTTTGTTCTATTGTTTTAAGAACAATTTTATACTTGTGTATAATCTGATTTCTATTTTGATTTTGTTTTATTCATGTCTCTGGGTGAGCAAGAGAGAGAGAGAGAGAGAGAGAGAGAGAGAGGGAGAGAGAGAGAGAGAGAGAGAGAGAGAGAGAGAGAGAGAGAGAGAGAGAGAGAGAGAGGATCTAATCCTGTAGTACAGACTGACTCCAATCAAACTCACAATGCACCTACCTTCACCTCCAAAGTGCTGGGATCACAGGTGTGTGCCACCACACCTACTTCCATTTTCCATTTGAGTCTCCTGTATGCATCAGTAAATGATCCCAACAAATAAAAATGGACTTAGGGCACTCAGCAGCTAAGCTTAAATTTACTTGCATTTTTTATGAATGCATATGAAATGGGCAATTGTATTTTTTAACTATTAGGGATTTTTACTTTAAATAATTTTATACTATTTGAGAATTGAAATTAACTTTTCATTGCTAATAAAGCGTACTCAATATTATATCAGTATCAATGTTACAAAGTTTTATTTATAAACTTGAAATAATAAGAGTTAACTTATTTTAATTAAAACATTCAATATACAACTGAAAAATGCCCAGTTTACACTTTTGAGAGGATAATTTTACAAGGATTTAATAAATTAGGGGGGTTAGATTTACAAATATTTTTAAATACCCAGAAAAGATATATTTTATTAGAAATCACTGCAATAGAATAAACAAATATATGTAAAACTTCCTAAAACTTATTTATACAATGTTAAGAACATAAGTAGAAACTTTTCTCAGAATTCCTAAGTATATGCAAACTTAACAGGACAGAGAATTACTGATAAAGTCTAATTACTTAATATTTGTGTATATTGCTGGCTTAAATTTCATATGAGTAAACGTATAGACAATTAACATGAGAAAAGTAGTAAAATGACAAAAACAAAATATCATGTCAATGTAATTTAGTATTATAAATATAGTCCAGCAAACAAATAAATGTGGGTGCTCTGTTTTACCCTCTAAATTATTTTAGTTATTTAATGACAGGAATGGAAGACTAACACAGTTGGCATTAGCTAGATGGAATCATGTTTTTAGAATTTTTAGAATATTCACTCGGGAGAATACATAGTCTGATATGTACTTAAAATATTCCATTTGGGCTACTTTTTACACATGTACTAGTGAACAGTCATTGCAAAAATGAAGGATGTCATGACATCTTCATTCACTATATAATATCCGTCACTCGTCTTCACCCTATTAGCCTTTCCTGTCTCTATCCACACATCTGCTAGGCCTTGTCTACTTTCCAATAGCCCCACCTACTGTCACATATATTATACTTAATGGTCATAGTGAGTTAAATCTATGTTCTTTTACAATCATTGCACTGATATTTTATGTCTACAAGTATCTGTAGTGTTTGCTTCTGACACAGCAGGGCTCAAAAGTAAAGTTCTAAGCAGAGAACTCTCTCATCATTTCATTACAGAAAATCCTGCTTTGTTCTACCATACATAGATCTCATTATCAATGAAGAAAAAGCAAACACTCACCTGGCCAGGCCTCTGATAAACATCTGTGTAGAATGAGGCCCTAAGAAGCAGTTATAAGGAAGAAATGTCATCAGCTTATCTCTCTCTAGACCCATAATTATCATGTCATCTGTAGAAGGCACTTCTGACCTTGAGGTTGTTAGGAAGTTGTCCCATCCAATGGAAAGTGAACTTCCTAATTCCAGGAAAACAGTGGAGTGGGAACAGCTGAGCTCTGGGTTTCCCATGTGTGAGCTACTCTCCCAGACCATATCTGTCTGTGTGGATGAGCTGATCCCAGTCCTTGTGGACAAAACAAAAGGAAAATTAATAATGTTCCATTTAAAAGAAGTAGAAAAACATTTCACTTCCCCAAGGTATCCTTTCTGCTTCCAAAATTTTCCTAATAGCCTCCATACTTAATTGATAGTGGCTTCAGAATCCCAACTGGAAATTATCAGCACTTTTGCTAAAATTAGAAAATGTCCAAGCCAGCCACATAATCTTCAACCTACAGTCTGTCCTGCCTGTGGGATGTGCTGAGGTAAGAGTGGGCTAGAGATTGAGGGAGTGGCCAACCAATGACTGGTCTAGCCTAAAACCATGGCAGGAGAGTAAGCCCATCCCTGACACTGCTGTCATCAGAAGGACCCACAGGCTAGTAGACCCAGATCTAGGATAGCACCAAACATGACTGGAAAAAATATGTCAATGTTATGATGCCTAACGTTATTCTGCTATTCTCATAGATTGGTGCCTACCCCAATAGTCATCAGAGAGGCTTCCTCCAGCAACTGATGGGAACAGATGCAGACCCACAACTACACATTAGGCCGAAATGAAGAAGAAAAGAAAAAAATCTACAGCTAAATCCTGTGGGGTTTGTTTTTGTTTTTGTTTTTGTTTTTGTTTTTTTTTGCTTAATCAGAGGGAATATTCAAAAATTTTCTATGATATCTAACATAAACCCAAAGCAGAGATTTTACGGTGGCTGGAAAGGGACTAGGTTAAGAGGCACAGGAAAGATGATCTAAATCGTACCAGAGCTGTGGTGGTTTACATGAGATATCCCCAGAGTCTTGGGAATTTGAACACTCAGTTTCCATTTGATGTTGCTGTATGGGGAGAAGCATTTATCTATTTATTCTTCCATATTAAAAATTTGGGAATCAGATATTAGGGTAAGAACCTGAATTATCAGAGAAGTGGAGAAGTGATGATCTCTCTCTCTGTGTGTCTCTCTCTGTCTCTGTGTGTGTCTCTCTCTCTGTCTCCCTCTCTCTCTGTGTCTCTGTCTCTGTCTCTGTCTCTCTCATTCCTAGATCCCAAATGCTGAGACTTTTAACTCCAGCCCACTACTGCCTGTGTCTTTCTATCTGTTCTTGGTCTTACAAAACTTCTATGTCTAATTTTGGTGAGCTAGTAGCTAGTTCCACCCTCTCATTCAAACAAACTTTATTGTCAGTCTCAGGAGCATCAGAATGTGATCAAATTATCCCACAGTATTTCCCCTTTTTTGTCTAATTAAAATGGAAGGTTTTAACTCTAGCACAGTATAACTATATACAATAAGAACAATTATTGGGTAAGAATTACATTCACAAAGTCCAGTCCATTTGCATTTGGCTAAATCAGAAAAAAATACTCCATTTTCTCTCCTATCTTTGTGAGTCCAGAGTGTTGTACCTAATTTACTTTCTATCCTAACTTGTATTACCAATCCCAAATTTTTTTAACCTCAAAACATTTTCTTAGAGAAACAATTTAATTGTGTCACTCAGCCTTATATACTTTACACGACTTTTGTGAGTTTCACCCCAATAACTGGCCTCAGGTTTGATTTTATTAATCAGACCTTCTAAGATTCCTGCTACATTTTGGGTTGGTAATACAAGTTAGGATAGAAAGTAAATTAGGTAACCTGCATTTCTTTATTATCTTAAATAGTTTGTAATAATAACGTTCAAGGACCAGAAACATACATTACGTTGTTAAATGAATTACATAGGTAGAACAACCTTAACAAGAGTAGAAACATAAGTACAGAATGTTCTAACAAAAATAACCTTAAATTTGTATCAATATACAAAAATCCATACCAATGTAAAATATTTAAGAATATTTAGGTATTTATTAGTTTAAATGTAGATTCAATAATCTACCCTTTTATCTTATCATCACTGTACCTGCCTTTTTCTTTTCTGAATGAGATCCCTGAATCTAATTTCCTTTGTTTAGTTTCCTCCCTGACTATGACCAATAACATCTTGCAATCAACCCCACTAGAGGATTATAAATATCCATAAACCACCAAACAACTAAAAGCCGCCACCCCACCTCTTGGTTTCTTTTGTCCAGCGGTGATGGAATCTTTAGGGGACCCTGAAAAAATTGAGTCCTTGGAGGGCTAGTTGTTGTCCAGTCTCTGTGTGATAGAAAAGTGTAGGGCTGGAGTAGGCTATGAGGTTGGAACATTTCAACTAGCCACCTTGAAATTGTCTTAAGCAGTTTGTAGTCCAAATCTGATCTCTGGGTGGTGTTTGCCACCTTAATGGCAGGTGGGATCATCATTGTGGGCCCCCATCATCCTTTCAAAAGTCACTGTAAATATGGTTACAGTTTATCACATAAAACTTAAAAATGCTAAATGTCATATGCAGCTATTCTGAGAAAAATTAAAGGATCACAATTTCTTAAGTACATTCTGGGTATAAAAACTTAATTCCTAGTTTCCCAAATCAGACACAAGCCTGAAATCATGTACAGAAAAGTAGATGAAGCTTTTTTTTAGAATGAGCTAGTAGTCTATATGGCAATTAATATCTTGATAGAAAGTTTAAATATATATTAATATATAGTAAATATAAGTGATTTATATATATATATGTATATTTATCTCATAAATTTTGAGATATTTATACCTTAAGAAAAGTATTAAAGAGTTGAAATAAAACCAAAGGATTATGAGATAGTGGCAATAGAATAGTCTCTTAATTTTGGTTTTCCTTTTGTTCTAAATCAAGTGGCTCTTCTGACATGAGACATGATTTTGGAATTTTCTTTAACAATCATGCTTAGGTTTAGGAGAAGGAAAGAGCCATACTCCAACTCCAAAGCCAGCTTTAATTTTTAATTAAACTGGGACTACAAAAAGACTGTTTGCCTTATCTGTCTGTAGAGAACAGCAGAAACAAACATTTGTGATGATTTATTAAAATTTTTTCCTGTTGAAAATATGTTATACCATGAGGTCAATTTTCTGTTTCTTTGGAAATTTTCTCTGGATGATTAGTCTTTTTTCTTCAAATGTCTTATTTCTCCAGTTGTCTTCAGATTTCTTAGTTGTATTTTTTTTTCCTGGATAGATAAAAACAAAATTCTTCCCCAACCCTAATATGGGGAGTTTCCATTTTTGGCAGGTTATATCTGATCAAATGAAAGGCATTTATTAGACATATATGTTAGGTTATACTGAATGACCACATTGTTGATGAACTATCTCTGCTTCTAATCAAGCAATCTCTCCTGTTTGAATCTATTTTTATCAAGTTTGATGGTATCCACAGCTTTTTTTCTTCAATGGAAACAAAAGCAAAATTTCTTCCAGAATGTAACACATATTCTGTTTTTCATTCTGAGGTCAACACATCTTCAAAATATGCAAGCTGATTTAATTCATGACTTTATTCAACCATCCAATGTCTCTCCACAGCTGTCAATCTTCTTCATTGGCATTTTAAAAATTTAAAGTAAATAAAATCCTGTGACATCTACCTCTGGGGTCTTTATTACCCCTTTTCTGTTTATTAAGCATATCTTTTAGAGTGTAATTAGACCTTTATATAACTGCATGTCCTGGAGGGTTATGTGGTATACCTGTAATATGCTTTATGTTATAATATGCAGAAACTGTTTAATTTTACTAGAGACATAAGTTGGAGCATTGTTAGTCTTAGTTTGTACAGGTATCCCCATAATGGCATGACTTCTAATAGATATGAAATTACAGAATCAGCCTTTTCAGAACTCAAAGATGTTGTCTATTGAAATCCAGAATACATATTTATGGTGTGGTGCACATATTTTAATTTTCGAGTCTCTGCAAAATGAAACATGTCCATTTGCCAAATTCATTCCTTTGTGTACCCTTTTTTATTACTACCTGCAGGTAGTGGAGTTTGGTTATACAAGGAACAAGTAGGATATTTCCTTATAATTTCCTTGGGTGGTTGACAAGTGATAGAATAATCTTTCTTCAAAACCTTGTTATTAACATGATATTTCTTATTAAATTCTGAGGCTTCTAGCACATTTCCTACCAATAGCTGATAGATTTCATCATTACCTTGTGCTAGAGGGCCTGGAAGACCTATATGGGATCTGATAAATATTATATACAAAGGGTGATTTCTATTTCTGATAATTTCTTATAATTAAGTAAATAATAAAGTTAATTCTGAATCATCTGGAATAAGTTCAATGGTTTCAACATGTGAAACAAGTCTTTCTGTGTGTTGAGAGTTAGTAATAATATTAAGATGTCCTGGAAAATCTAAGAATAGTATATTATTCTGGTTTTTGAACAGAATCCTAAGGGCTTTCAGCCACTTTACTTAAATTTACATACTTATAACGTGTCTTTTCTGATTTGTTTGCATCAGTAGAGAATGTATGAGCACCAAAAATTGGTGTTCCCCATACTATGTAAGGGAGGATTCATCTAGCTTTCTTTATAATCAAATCTCTTGCTTTTGGGATATTTGTTACTAATCTCTCCCAAAAAGGTACTGCAAACCTTTTTCCAATATTGATTTTCTGTCCATAATGAGGAGATTTCAGCATTAGTAAAAGGTGCCACAATTTCTGCTGCATCTATTCCTGTTAATTGATGAAGTCTTAATTTTCCTTTTAGAATCAATTCACAAACCTTTTGTACATAAGTCTTTAATTTTTTACTCTGTTTGTGTGGTAAAAAATATCCATTCTATGATATTATCTACTCTCTGCATGAGAATTCCTGAAGAGAATGCATAGAAGGTAGAATAACCACAATTCAATCAAGCTTTGGATCCAAATGATCCACATGTGTGTGTGTGTGTGTCCTGTAATGCAGAATCATCTGAAATCCAGATGATTCTGAATTAACTTTATTATTTACTTAATTATCAGCTTATGATTTTCTTGAATTATTTAAGTTCTTATAACCCTGTAAGGTTTGAAATAAATTACTTAGTTCTTGAGTTATCAATTCAATTGTGGGCAATAGCCAGTTAATATCTGCCAGAAATGTTTGAAAATCATTAAGAGTTCTTAATTGATCTCTCACTATTTGTACTTTCTATGGCTGAATTTTTGTAAATCTATTTTATATCCTAGGTAATTAATTAATAGAAATTTTTCTTTGTATTTTTTTCAGGAATAATTTATAATCCCCAACAAGGCAAAATTTTCTTTACCTCTTTAAACACTTTTTCTAAGGCATCTGAGTCTTAATCAGCTAGTTAGATATCACCTATGTAACGGTAAATTATAGATTGAGGAAACTGTTTATGAATTAGTTTTAATGGTTGTTGTACAAAATATTGACACAAGGTAGGGCTGCTTAACATCCATTGTGGAACAACATCCATTCATATCTTTTAACAGGCTAGGAATTATTATAAGTAAGCACAGTGAAGGCAATTTTTTTCTTCATCTTGTTCTTGCAAAGGTATAGTTTTTTTAAAAAAAAAACAGTAGATTCTTCTCAATTATCCTCTGAGTGTGATTATTTTCTTAATTTCATTTGTAGATCTTTCTAAGGATTGTATCTTATCAACCAATGTTTTAGGTTTGCTCCAAAATCAAACTTTTTTTATTTAAGACAGGGTTTCTCTGTGTAGCTTTGTGCCTTTCCTGGATCTTTCTCCATAGACCAGGCTGGTCTCCAACTCAGATAGATCAGCCTGCCTCTGCCTCCAAGTGTTGGGATTAAAGGCTTGTGACACCACAACCTGTTTTTATTTTTTTAAGATAAAGCATGAAATACCAAAGTGATAATAATTATAATCAACCCCATGTAAATCCCAGGTAAGTTTTTATCCCTTCATTTATTTTTTTCATTTTTAAGCCATTCAATATGGAACCATACAGACACCTAACTCCCTGTATCATAATATTGTTCCCTGTTTCTAATATGTGGAACAACTTTTAAAAAAAACTTAATTCCCCCGTAAGACGTCCCAAGGGTCCCCCCAGATCTGATGATGATGACAATGAAATGTGAGGCTGGCCGTCACTGTACAGCATGGCTGGGCACTGTGGTGCATGGCTTGGCTGAGGAAAGCTGCAGGTGTTTGCCTGGGGCTGAAGGCTGAGAGTGTGTGGTGGTGGTAATAGGAGTAAAAGGCCAAGAAGGTGTCAGGAGCCAATCAGCAGCAGGCCAAAGAGGGGATCCAGGGGAAGCCATCAACAAACAGCTAGGTGTCACCTGCCTGAAAAGTGGACACAGGGAGATGTGTGTGGAAGAAGCCTGCATGGCAGGAAGCAAGGGCATGGGCAAGCAGTCCCTGAGGGCATGGGAATGGAAGAGCAGGTTGTGTCTGCTAGGTGGTGAGGGAGAGATTCCTCCCCTTACCCCTAGCCAACTGCAGCAGATGAGGGACCTGACCCAACCTCTAATCAGCTAAGGCATTCACAAAACTGGACCCTGTACCTCCCTTGGGTAGCACAGTAGAGCTATCCCTATGAACATCTCAGGAATCAACACCTAGACCTATAATCATCCAAAATCCAGATGCCTAAAAACCAATGTAAGAATACAACCAATAACCGAAAAGTCAATGTGGCATCACCAGAGCCCAATTATCCTACAACAGCAAGACCAGAACAATGAGACACAGCTGAAGAATAAGAAAATTAGCTTAAATTAGTTACCTTATGAAGATGATAGGCATCCTTAAAGAACTTATGCACAAATCCCTTAAAAAAATTGAGAAAAAGACAAAAAAAATTTAGAAGAAATCAATAAATTCCTAAAAGAAAGCCAAGAAAAGAAAAAGCAGACAGATGAAGGAAACTGTTCAAGACCTGAAAATGGAAAAAGAGGCAATAAAGAAAACACAAACAGATGGAAAACTAGAAATGGAAAATATGGGTAAGCAAACAGGGAATATAGATGCAAGCTTTATCATCAGAATACAAAAGATAGGCAAAGAATCTGAGACATTAAAAACAAGATAGAGGGAGCTCCTGTCCACCCCGGAACTCCCATCTGGACCAGAGGTGAGTGCCTGGGGTTATAGCCAGAGAGGCAACTGCCCCTGGGTCCCACCTCTGGACACAGGCCATCCCGGGAGGACCTGACCAAATTGGCCCCAGTTTCCAGCCAATCAGTGGGCCCTGCAGGAAGGCTCCCCTTTTCCAAGAATGCAGGCAGACACTGAAGTCTCCACAGCCTGCCCCCACACCCATCTGCCCGAGACCCCAGCCACTTCCTGAGAATCAGAGACCAGCCCCCAGCTTCCATCCTGCACTGGAACTCCCATCTGGACCAGAGACCAGAGGAACTCCCATTTGGACAAGAGGGGCTCCCATCTGGACAAGATAAGGAGATCCCAGGGACTTCCCGAGACTCAGAGTCCAGCCCCCCAGCTCCTATCCGGCCAGCACTCTCATCTTGACGAGCACTCCCATTTGGCCCAGAGCTTCCATCTGGACCAGAGAGAGGCTCCCTAAATCTGTCAGCTATCCCTGGACCAAGTACACTGATAAGTCCAAGAACGAATCCACAAGGAGATGGGCAGACATCAAGGCAGAAGTACAAACAACAAAATAAAGAGCAATACAGCATCACCAGAACCTAGCCCTTCTCCAACAGTTAGACCTGAACATTACGGAATGGAAGAGGAAGAAGAAAACAACCTTATAAGTAACATCATGAAGAGGCTAGAGCCTTATATAGAAGAAATCAAAAATAAAGTAGAGGAACAGACAAACAATAAATGGAAAGAACGCTATAAAAAAAAAAAAAAAACTAGAGGAAAGGACAATTAAAGCAGAAGAAAACAATAAGTTCTTGAAAGAAAATCGTGAAAAAGCAAGGGAGACAGTCCAAGACCTGAAGAGGGAAATAGAAAAACTAAAGAAGACACTACCAGGAGGAATGCTGGAAATAGAAAATCTGAGTAAACAAACAGGAACTTCAGAGGCAAGTATAACCAACAGAATGCAAGAGATGGAAGAGAGGATCTCTGGTGTTGAAGACATGGTAGAAGAAATAGATTCATCAGTCAAAGAAAACACTAAAACCAACAAAGTCATGACCCAAAATGTCCAAGAAATTTGGGATACCATGAAAAGACCAAACCTATGAATAATAGGGATAGAGGAAGGAGAAGAATACCAACTCAAAGGCACAGAAAATATATTTAACAAGATCATAGAAGAAAACTTTTCCAAATTAAAGAACGAAATGCCTATGAAGATACATGAAGCCTATAGCACACCAAACACACTAGACCCCCCAAAAAAGTCCCCATGCCACATAATAATTAAACAACTAAACGAACAGAATAAAGAAAGAATATTAAGGGCAGCAAAGGAAAAAGGCCAAGTGACTTATAAAGGCAAACCCATCAGAAGAACACACGATTTCTCAATGGAGACTTTGAAATCCAGAAGGACCTGGACAGATATAATGCAGACACTAAGAGACCATGGATGCCAGCCTAGACTAATATACCCAGCAAAACTCTCAATCATCTTAGATGTAGTGAACAAGACCTTCCACGACAAAACCAGATTTAAACAATACTTATCCACAAACCCAGGCCCTACAGAAAGCCCCAGAAGGAAAATTCCAACCTAAGGAAGGCAGACACACCCATGAAAACACAGGCAATAGATAACACCATAGCAGTAAACCCCAAAGAAGAGAAGTACACACACACTACCACCAAAACCGAAAAATAACAACAGGAACAAACAATCACTGGTCATTAATATACCTTAATATTAATGGACTTAATTCACCTATAAAAAGACAGAGACTAACAGAATGGATACGAAAACAGGACCCATCTTTTTGCTGCATACAAAAAAACACACCTCAAATTCAAAGACAGACACGTCCTAGGAATACAAGGCCGTGAAAAGACTTTCCAATCAAATGGTCTTAAGAAACAAGCTGGTGTAGCCATCCTAATATCCAGCAAAATAGACTTCAAACTAAAATCAATCAAAAGAGATGATGAAGGACACTACATACTCATTGCAGGAAAGATCCACCAAGATGAAGTCTCAATTCTGAACATTTATGCCCCAAACACAAGGGCACCCACATATGTAAAAGAAACATTACTAAAGATTAAATCACATTTAAAACCCAACACATTAATAGTGGGAGACTTCAATAACCCACTTTCACTTCTGGACAGATCGGCCAAATTGAAACTTAACAGAGACATAATGGACTTAACTGATGTTATGGCTCAAATGGACTTAATTGATATCTACAGAACATGCCACCCAAACAAAAAAGAATATACCTTCTTCACAGCACCCCATGGAACCTTCTCTAAAATCAACCACATACTTGGCCACAAAGCAAATCTCAACACATACAAAACAATTGGAATAACCTCCTGTGTTCTATCCAACCACCATGGTTTAAAGTTAGATTTCAACAACAGAAAAAAACTACATACATCCTACAATCTCATGGAATCTGAATAATGCTCAACTGAATCACCAATGGGTTAAGGAAGAAATAAAGAAAGATATTAAAGACTTCCTAGAGATCAATGAAAATGAATACACCACATACTCAAACTTATGGGATACTATGAAAGCAGTGCTAAGAGGGAAATTCATAGCACTGAATGCCCACATAAAGAAGCTGGAGAAATCTCATGCTAGTGACTTGACAGCACACCTGAAAGCCCTTGAACAGGAAGAAGCAAAGTCTCCCAGGAGGAACAGATGCCAGGAAATTATCAAATTGAGAGCTGAAATCAATAAAATAGAAATAAAGAGAATAATACAAAGGATTAATGAAACAAAGAGTTGGTTCTTTCAGAAGATCAACAAGATAGACAAGCCCTTATCCAAACTAACCAAAAGACAGAGAGAGAGCATCCAAATTAACAAAATCAGAAATGAAAGGGGGACATAACAACAGACAATGAGGAAATCCAGAGAATCATCAGGTCATACTTCAAAAACTTCTACTCCACAAAACTGGAAAATCTGGAAGAAATGGATAATTTTCTGTATAGGTACCACATACCAAAGTTAAATCAAGACCAGATAAACCATTTAAATAGTCCAATAACCCCTAAGGAAATAGAATCAGTCCTTAAAATTCTCCCAACAAAAAAAAAAAAGCCCTGGACCTGATGGTATCACTGCAGAATTCTACCAGATCTTCAAAGAAGACTTAATACCAATACTCTTTAAATTGTTCCACACAATAGAAGCAGAAGGTATATTACCAAACTCCTTCTATGAGGCTACAATTACCCTGATTCCTAAACCAAACAAAGATGCAACAAAGAAAAAGAACTACAGACCGATCTCCCTCATGAACATTGATGCAAAAATACTTAATAACATTCTGGCAAACAGACCCCAAGAACACATAAAAACAATTATCCACCATGATCAAGTAGGCTTCATCCCAGGGATGCAAGGGTGGATCAATATATGAAAGTCCATGAATGTAATACACCATATAAACAAACTCAGAAAAAAAAAAACCACATTATCATCTCACTAGATGCAGAAGAGGCATTTGATGAAATCCAACACCCCTTCATGATAAAGGTCTTGGAGCAATCAGGAATACAGGGAGCATACCTAAACATAATAAAGGCAATCTACAGCAAGCCTGCTGTGGGATGTCCTGTATGTCAAATGTGTTGCTCTGATTGGTTAAAATAAATAAAGTGCTGATTGGCCAGTGGCCAGGCAGGAAGTATAGGCAGGACAAGAGAGAAGAGAATTCTGGGAAGTAGAAGGATAAAGAGAGACACTGCCAGGACCAGGCAGGAAAACTCTACCTACACAATCCAACAGCCAACATCAAATTAAATGGAGAGAAACTCAAAGCAATACCACTAAAATCAGGAACAAGGCAAGGCTGTCCCCTCTCCCCATACTTATTCAATATAGTACTTGAACTTCTAGCCAGAGCTATAAGACAACATAAAGAGATTATGGGGATACAAATTGGAAAGGAAGAAGTCAAGCTCTCCCTATTTGCAGATGATGTGATATTATACATTACTGACCCCAAAAATTCAACCAAGGAACTGATACAGCTAATAAAATCCTTCAGCAACATAGCAGGATACAAGATCAACTCAAAAAGAATCAGTACCCCTCTCATATACAATAGACAAACAGGGTGAGAAGGAAATCAGAGATACATCACCCTTTACAATAGCCACAAGTGATATAAAATACCTTGAGGTTATGCTAACTAAGCATGTGAAGGACCTATATGACAAGAATTTTAAGTCCCTGAAAAAAGAAATTGAAGAAGATGTCAGAAAATGGAAAGAGCTCCCATGCTCATGGATAGGCAGGATTAACATAGTAAAAATGGTGATCTTACCAAAAGCAATCTACAGATTCAACACAATCCCCATCAAATTACCAACACACTCCTTCTCAGATCTGGAAACAATAGTACTCAACTTCATATGGAAAAACAAAAAACCCAGGATAGCCAAAAGAATACTGTACAATAAAAAAACCTCTGGAGACATCACGATCCCCGACCTCAAGCTCTATCATAGAGCTACCATAATAAAAACAGCTGGGTACTGGCATAAAAACCCGACATGTGGACAAATGTAATCAAATTGAAGACCCTGACATTAACCTGCACACCTATGAACATATAATTTTTGACAAAGACGCCAAAAATGTACAATGGAAAAAAGAAAGCATCTTCAACAAATGGTGCTGGCATAACTGGATGCCAATGTGTAGAAGGCTGCAAATAGATCCATATCTGTCACCGTGAACAAAACATAAGTCCAAGTGGATCAAAGAATTCAACATAAATCCAGTTACTCTGAACCTGATAGAAGAGAAAGTAGGAAGTACTCTTGAACACATTGGCACCAGAGATCACTTTCTAAATATAAAACCAGTAGCACAGACACTGAGAGAAACAAAAATCAATGGAAACTGTTGAAAACTGAGAAGCTTTTGTAGAGCAAAGGACACAGTCAAGAAGACAAAGTGACAGCCTACAGAATGGGAAAAGGTCTTCACCAACCCCACATCTGACAGAGGGCTGATATTCAGAATATATAAAGAACTCAAGAAATTAGACATCAAACTGCCCAACAGTCCAATTAAGAAATAGGCTATAGAACTAAACAGAAAATTCTCAACAGAGAAAGTTCAAATGGCTGAAAGATATTTAAGGAATTGCTCAACATCCCTAATTATCTGGGAAATGCAAATCAAAATTACTCTGAGATACCACCTTACACCTGTCAGAGTGGCTAAGGTCAAACACACAGAAGACAGCTTATGCTGGAGAGGATGTGGAGCAAGGGGAACTCTCCTCCACGGCTGGTGGGAATGCAAGCTTGTACAGCCACTTTGGAAATCAATATGGCCCTTTCATAGAAAATTGGGAATCCATGTCCCTCAAGTCCCAGCTGTAGCACTCTTGGGCATATACCCAAGGAATGCTCAACCATACCACAAGGGCATTTGCTCAGCTATGTTCATAGCAGCTTTGCTTGTAATAGCCAGAAGCTGGAAACAACCTAGATGCCCTTCAACTGAAGAATGGATAAAGAAAATATGGTACATATACACAATGGAGTACTACTCAGCAGAGAAAAACAATAACATCATGAGGTTTGCAGGCAAATGGATGGATCTAGAAAAAAATCATCCTGAATGAGGTAGCCCAGACTCAGAAGGACAAACATGTTTTGTACTCACTCATAGTAGGATACTAGATGTAAAACAAAGATGACTAGACTGCTACACAACTCCAGGGAGGCTACCTAGAAAATGGGACCCTTGGAAAGACCCAGGGATCACCCAAAGACAGAGAAATGGATGAGATCTACATGAACAACCTGGACGACAGTGGGAGTAATGAAGGGCAAGATTTGAGGGAAAGAAAGCTTAGGGGAGCAGGAGATCCCAGCTGGATCAAGAACAGAAAGGGAGACAAGGAATAACAGACCATGATAAATGAAGACAACATGAGAACAGGAATAGGCAGAGTGCTCGAGAGGTCCCCAGAAATCCACAATGACATATCCTCTGTAGTCTGCCGGCAATTGTCGAGAGAAAGCCTGATCTGACCTAGTCTGGAGAGCAGATGACTAAACACCCTAACAATTGTCTTGGAACTCTCATCTCATCAAATAACTGATGGAAGTGGATGAAGAGATCCTCAGCCAGGCCCCAGGTATAGCTCCAGGTGTTCAACTGTCGAGAAAGAGGAGGGACTGTAAGAGCATGAATTGGTGAATCCAAGATTGCAAAAATCACAGAGACAAATAGCCAATGGAATGGAAGCACATGAATTATGAACCAATGGCTGAGGAGCCCCCAGCTAGATCAGGCCCTCTGGATAAGTGAAACAATTGAATAGCTTGATCTGTTTTGGAGGCATCCAGGCTGTGGGACCAGGACCTGTCCTCAGTGCATGAGCTGGTTGTTTGGAACCTTGGGCTTACACAGGGACACTGTGCTCAGCCTGGAAGGAGGGGACTGGACCTGCCTGTACTGAATCCACCAGGTTTAAATGAATCCCCAGGGGTGTCTTGGTCCTGGAGGACATGGGAATGGATGGGAGGGGTGGGGGGAAAGGTGGGGGTGGGTGCGGGAGGGGGGAAGACAGGGGAACCGATAGCTGATGTAAAAAATTAAAACACACAATAATAATAAAATAAAAAGAAAACCACGATAGAGAAAATACATTCATCTGTCAAAGAAAATGTTAAACCTAAAACTTGCCTACCACAAAACATCTTGGAAATCAGGGACATCATGAAAAGACCAAACATAAAAATAATAGGAATAGAAGAGAGAGAAGAAATGCAGCTCAAAAACACAGAGAATATATTTCACTGAAGCATAGAAGAAAATTTTCATGACCTAAATAAGGGCATGTCTATAAAAGTACTAGAGGCTTACAGAAGATCAAATAGATTGGATCAGAAAAAATTTCCCTTATCACATAATAGTCAAAACATTAAACATACATTACAAAGAATAATATTAAAAATGACAAGGGAAAACTGCCAAGTAACTTATAAAGTTAGGCCCATTAGAATGATACCCAACTTCTCAATGACGATCCTAAAATCCAGAAGGGTCTGGATTGTTGTCTTGTAGAAGCTAGGAGACCAGGAATGCCAGTCCAGACTATTATCACCAGCAAAACTCAATCATCCTAGATGGAGAAAACAAGATAATTCATGACAAAATCAAATTTCAACAATATCTATCCACAAACTCAGCCCTATAGACAGCACTAGAAGGAAAATTCCAAATGCAGGAAGCTAGCAGCACCCACAAAAACACAAGTAATAAATAATCTCACACCAGTGAAACCCAAAGAAAGGAAACACACACAAAGAGAGACACAAATAGACTCACACATACAGAGACACACATACACACTATCACAACAAACAACAAAATAACAGGAATGAACAATCACTGATCATTAATGTCACTCAATATCAAAGACTCAATTGGCCAATATTAAGATGCAGGCAAACAGATTGAATATAAAACAGGATCCATAATTCTGCTACATACAAGAAACACACTTCAACCTCAAAGATAGACATTATCTAAGAATAAAGGTTTGGAAACGATTTTGCAATCAAATGGACCAAAAAGCAAGTCGGTGTAACCATCCTAATATCTAACAAAATAGACTTCAAACCAAAAGTAATCAAAAGAGATAGAGAAGGGCCTTTCATACTCACCAAAGGAAAAATCAACCAAGATGATGTCTCAATTCTGAACATCTATGCTCCAAATGTAAGGGCACCACAATTGTAAAAGAAACATTTCTACAGTTTAAATCACACACAAAGCCACACACAATAATGGTAGGAGAATTTCACACCCACTCTTACCAATGGAAAGAACATCCAGACAGAATCTAAACAGAGAAATAATGGAAATAACATATACTATTATTCAAATCAACCTAGCAGGTATCTACAAAACATTTCACCCAAACGCAAAAGAATGTATCTTCCTCTCAGCACCACATGAAACATTATCCAAAATTTACCATATACTTGGCCACAAACCAACTCTCAAGAGAAACTGAAAAATTAAGATAAGCCTCTTGAATTTTTTCAGACCACCATGGATTAAATACAGATTTCAGAAACAAAAGGAATCAATGACTCATGGAAACTGAACAACTCTCTAATGAGTTACCACTGGGTCAAGAAATAAATAAAGAAGTTAAAGCCTTCCTAGAATTTAATGAAAATGAATGCACAACATACCCAAAGTTATGGGACACAATGAAAGCAGTGCTAAGAGGAAAGTTCATGGACAAGTGTCTTCATGTAGAAAATTGAGAGAGCTCATACTAGTGACTTGACATCACACCTGAAAGCTCTAGAACAAAAGGAAGTAGACATACCTAAGAGGAGTAGAAGGCAGGAAATAATCAAATTATGGGCTGAAATCAATAAAATAGAAACAAAGAGAACAATAAAAGAATCAAGGAAAAAAACAACAAAATCTAAATAAAAGGCACAGAGAGAGAATATTATAACTGATAAAATCAAAAGTAAAAAGAGGGATATAACAGACTACATGGAAATAAAGAGAATCATTAAGTCATTCTTCAAAAACCTACACTCCACAAAATTGAAAAATCTAAAAGAAATGGACAGATATCTTGAGAGACACCATTTACCAAAGTTAAATCAGGATCATATAAACAATTTAAATAGACCTAAAACCCTAAGGAAGTAGAAGCAGTCATCAGAAGTCTCCCAATCAATAAAAGCCCGGCACCACATGGTTTCAACACAGAATTCTACCAGACTGTCAAAGAAAAGCTAATACCAACACTCTTCAAATTATTCCACAAAGAAGAAACAGAAGGAACATTGCCAAATTCTTTCCATAAGGCCACAGTCACCCTGATACACAAACCACTCAAAGACTCAACAAAGAAAGAGAATTACAGACCAATTTCACTCATGAACATTGTTGTAAAAGTACTCAATAATATACTTGCCAACTGAATCCAAGAACACATCAAAAAGATCAGCCACCATGATCCAGTAGTCTTCATCCCAGAGATGCAGGGATTATTCAACATATGAAAATTTGTCAATGCAATTCACCTAATAAGCAAACTAAATGGAAAAAAAAAGTGATCATCTTGTTGGATGTTGTAAAAGCCTTTGACAAAAATCCAATACCACTTCATGATAAAAGTCTTGGAGGGATCAGAGATACAAGGCACATACATAAACATAATAAAAGCAATATTCAGCCAGGCAGCAGTGACGCATGCCTTTAATCCCAGAACTCAGGAGTTAGAGACAGGTAGATCTCTGTGAGTTTGAGGCCTGTTAGTGTACAGAGCATGATCCAGTACGGGAACCAAAACTACAGAGAGAAACCCTGTCTCAAAAAAATTTTATAAAACAATCAATATACAGCAAGCCAATTGCTAACATCAAATTAAAGTAGAGAAACTCAAAATGATTCCACTAAAATCAAGAACAAGACAAGTCTGTCCACTTTCTCCATATGTATATAATATAGTACTTGAAGTTCTAGCTAGACACTAAGACAGCTGAAGGAGATCAAAGGGATACCAATTGGAAAAGTATCATTGTTTTCAGATGATATAATGTTATACAAAATCCACTCCAAATACTCTACCAAAGAACTGCCACAGCTGTTAAACCCCTTTAGTGAAGTGACTTGATACAAGATTAACTAAAAATAAATCAGTAGCCTTCCTATATATAAAAGACAAGGGATCTGAGAAAGAAACCAGAGAATCAAGACCATTTCACCACAGCTTAAAAATAATTTAAAACATCCTGCAGTAATTCTAATCCAGCAAGTGAAAGATTTTTTATGACAATAATTTCAAGTCTTTGAAGAAAGAAATTGAAGAAGATATCAAAAGATGGAAAGATCTCCCATGCTCATGGATCTGTAGGATTAACATAGTAAAAATGGTCATCTGATCAAAAGTAGTCTACAGATTCAATCCAATCCCCATTAAAATACTGCTGCTACTATGAGGACAAGCCATCAGTAGCTCATGGATTGAGGGGAGGCCACGGAGTCTGTGAATTAATCACTCAACTTGACTTTTCTATCTGAGGAAGTAAACTTCATTCTCTGGGAACAGCAGAGGTCTAAACTAATATCATCTGGCCTTCAAAAAGAGTCTCTCCACAACCTTCTCTCTCTCTCTCTCTCTCTCTCTCTCTCTCTCTCTCTCTCTCTCTCTCTCTCTGTGTGTGTGTGTGTGTGTGTGTGTGTGTTTTTGTGTGTGTGTGTGTGTGTGTGTGTGTGTGTGTGTGTGTGTTCTTTATATTTTTCTTACCGCAAAAAAAAAAAAAAAAAAAAAGAAACTCAAATGGCAGGGAATCACTCAAATGTTCAACATTAGTAGTGGTCAGGGAAATGCAAAATAATGCTACTTGGAGACTTCGTCTTACACCAGTCAGAATGACCAAGGTCAATAAAATAAAAGATAGCTGATACTGGTGATCATGTGGAAGAAGGGGAACACTCATTCCATTGATTCAGGGAGCACAAACTTGCACAGCCACTATGAAAACCAGTGTGGCAGTTCTTCAGGAAGCTTCAAATCTGTTCTCAGCACAGGATATTAACTATTCTGTCTCTTAATCTGTGTGGCAGTTCTTCAGGAAGCTTCAAATCTGCTCTCAGCACAGGATATGAACCATTCTGTCTCTCTCTCTCACTCCCATAGGCCACCATGTATTTGCTCACCACAATTGTGCCTGACCGCCTGGCTTGTGGGTCTCCTTCTCCAACTCAGTTTTAACAGCACTGGGCCGGGTTGTGTTTTCGCCTTGCTACAGCTATCTTCATCTGATAGTCACTTAGTTTTCTTCCAGGGACTCCCACTCTTAAGGGTAGATCCTGTGCTCAGTGGTAAATGGCAAATGGGAAACAATCTCAATGAACTCTTTGAAGGTTCTTTGTCAGAGAGTGTTGAATTTTGTTTTCTCTTAATTTTACCTTGAAGGTCCTTTGTTGATATAGTACTATACATTCTGGCCTCTACCTTTGTGTTTCTGTGAGAATCCTGTGTGGATTGAGTGTCTCTTGATCCTTATATGTCCTTGTGCTTTTTTGTTGTTGTTGTTGGGGGACTCTTTTTCTTCTCTTGGTTTTGATCTTTTCCAATCAGTTTGTTTTTGTTTTATCTTTCCACAGCTAATTTTATTTTGTTATTAAAACTTATATACATATTTGTTTTCTAAGGAGAAAGAAAAAAGGTATGGATCCAGATGGGAATGGACAAGGGAGGAATTTGGATGAATGGAGGATAGAAAACTCTAATCAGGATATATTGTATGAAAAAAAAAATATTTTCAATAAAAAAATTTTGAAGTAGTATAGTTATAGTGATGCACATTTGTAATTACAGAGGTGGAGAGGCAAAAATGAGAGAATCCTTAGGGCTATCATCTTGGCCTGTTTTTGCAAGTGCCAGGTCAAGTGAGAGATGCTCCATGAAAACACAAGGTGAATGGCTTCTGAAGAAGAAGAACTAAGAGTCTCCTGGCCTCCATGTGCACAACAAAGACAAACTTCATCTGTGCACACACATCCTTCATCTATGAACACCCATGTGCACACACATCCTTCATCATGCACACTCACATGCACACACATCCTTCATCATGCACACACATCCTTCATCTGTGCACACACACATGTATACACACATCACAAAAACCACATTGTACATCATGTATGTGCATATAAATAATTTTATTAACCAACAATGTTTCAATAAATGAAGATGAAATGAAATATGAATAAATAGGTACATGAAATTTTCATATAAGACTCACTCATTAAGTGACTGTGATAATACAGAATATTTAAATTCACATTATTTTTATGGATACAAAGAAATTATAATTAGGAAACAAAGCTAAAATAGGATCTTTAAACTATTCTTGATGATTTAGAGTAAATTAAACATTAAAAAACCTTAAAAAGTCACTATCAACAAGGAGATTCCTTGAACAACCTCTGCATCTATGAAACATTTATGACATAAAATAAAAAGGAGCTAGTAAGGGAATTCCTATCAAAATATCAATTTATGCTGGGCAATGAACTTAAAGGACTCCATACTATTTGACAGCAGAAACATAAAAGAATGTATATATATTGTACCACAAACTTTGTTTGGATCAAATGAATAATCTTACTTTGCTACTTGAACTATTAAACAGTTTAGAAAAGAGTCTGTTATTTTGTTTTTTATTTATAAAAAATATAATTGCAAATGACCAGCAAGACTCCTTACAACCATCTGTAACTCCAGTTCCAGGGCATCCAATAACCAATCTGATCTCTATGGGGACCAGGAGTGCACACATGCATACATGAGAGCAAAACATGCATGCATTTAACTAAATAAATCTTTTTGAAAGAAGAGAAAAATTGCCCTTTTTAAGAAATTGGGTGGCACATTGACCACAAGCTTTTGAGCATATTGATTATTCTGTTATCAGAACTGATTTGTACCAAAGGAGTAATTGTGGGATAGGCACTCATCACAAACTTCTGAACAGTCAGGATGACTGGATTGTACATCCATAACAGGACTGAGGTCCAAGAGATGATGAAGTCCACCCAGTACATGACCACAAAGAAAACCACCAGCAGCAAGATGGTCTGGGTGGCTCTTTTCTCAGGAGATATTCTTGTGTGGCTGCTGCTGTGAAGATGCTTGCATTGCCTCTGATGTCTGAACAAGATAATCACCATGTATGCACTTGTGGTCAACATAATTCCTACAAGAAAGACATCTCTGGAGACTGTCACTGTTAAAATCAGTGCCCTGATGATGTAGTTCATGGGGAAGAGTGAGCAATATTTGGTGACCTTCATCTGGTTGCTCGCACTTGTGTTTGTAAAAGCACCAATATAGAAGATCTGGTTGCTACCAAATGACAAGTTGAAAGTCCAAATAATTAAGAAAGCATAAATCATGTATTTTTTTAGTTTCTGTTTAAATTTTGCCAACAAAGATGTACTGGGACTGATAGTGATAGCCTGGAACACACTCAGGAGGCAGGTCATGCAGATGGAGAGGCCGCTCATCACTCTGTTTATGTAAAAAGTTGCCTTACATTTGAAGTCATTCTCAAAGTTCAGTGACTCAAATATGTCTGTAAGCCAAATTTCCCCTCCAGTGAGGAACATCATTATGTGGATGAAGGTTAATTGACAGGAGATCAGGTCCATGGGCTTAGATCTATGAACTAGGATTATGAAAGTGTAGAAAAAAAGAAGAAACATATTGGCTAGGGGTCCAAGTACAGATTGGAAATTAAGAATATTCTTTAATAAGGACATAAGTGGAAAGTGTATTCATCTTAATATCATAGTGGAAACATAATTTATATACCTAGAAAAATAATAGAGAGTACATCAAACTTGTTATTCAAAAGTCAGTAAATTTATATCATCATTCTTGATTAACTTATTCTTGATTAACGTGTCTCTTTAACATTTGATGTTTCAGACTGTTTTCATCATAGCCTATATTCTTATATACTTCCTCATATATCTACTGTAGTTAGAGTTTTCCTGCCTGGCCCATAGTCAGGACAAATCTCTCTCACCCGCCAGGCCCATAGATGCTCAGAACCAACCAAGTAAACACACAGAAACTTATATTACTTATAAACTGTATGGCCATGGCAGTCTTCTTGTTATCTACTTCTTCTATCTTAAATTAACCCATTTCTATTAATCTATACTTTGCCATGTGGCTTGTGGCTTACCAGTGTCCTTTACATGTTGCTTGTCATGGTGGCGGCTGGCAGCATCTCTCCACCCCAGCCTTTACTTCCCAGAATTCTCTTCTCTCTTGTCCCACCTATACTTCCTGCCTGGCCACTGGCCAAACAGCATTTTATTTATACAGAGTGATATCCACAGCAGTCTACCTCTATAAATATCACACTAGAGATAATAAAAGCAATCACAGTTACATTCTACACAGAAGACACAGTTTGTGTGCCTGTATTGCCCCTAGGTGTCATGCCTTAGAAATCAATCCTATTGATTTACATTGCCTCATTTTATAGTTAACACCTAAAACAGTAGTGATGAACACAGAATATTAATCACATTTTCACAATCAAAGAAAACTTATGTTGACCTGAAAAATATACACAAAAGAAATCCAGAAGAGTGAGTTAAGTCAGTCTCACGTTGCATAACTTTAATATGCTCTATTTTGCAACTATTTGTATTTTGACTCATAATTCTAATGAAATCACAGTGAAAATTCATGATACTCCCACTATTTTAATCATGGAAATGTTTGTCTTAGTTCATATTTTCCTTTTTTTGGTCCCTTTTTCTATGAAGTCTTACATCCCCAGAATCCAGAATTAAGGACATAGAGAGCTGGAGACCATTATTGCACTTTCCATGCCCTATTAATTGTGTTACCATTAAATATGGTTATAAATGATCTGAACTGTCTCACAGTTTAGCTCCCATCCCATCCCATTTTGAATCATTAATACTATGTTAACTTATGATTTTTTTCTCTTTTTGCCTTATAACTTTTTCAGCGACCCATATTGTTATTTTACCTACCTACCTCCTTCTATATTGATGTCCCCTCCCTTTAACTAAGAACCCCCAATTTTCTCATTTTCTCGATTTGATCACTTGTGTCCCACTACTCAGTTGTACCTTCCTCCCACCTTCTATATTTACTTCCCTCCTCTCTGCTACAGAGCCCAATTTTTCCCATTTCCCTGATGAGATCATTTGTACCCTGCCATTCTCCTCTCTAATGCTTTACACGCCGCCCCCATACTGGCCAGGGTCCCCTTTTGCTCTGGTGTCTGTATTTACTGTAGGTTACATACTCACATCTGAAGATGTGGAGCTAGGATCCTCCAATAAAAGAGAACATGTGACACTAAGAAAAACACTAGTTTCAACACACAGCAACAAACTTGACCTTGCTGAAGACGACCATAGAGTGATCTGGTTTTGGTATTTCTGTTTTAAAAGAGATACCTTTCCGTGCAGTCAACACCAAGACCCCAGTGTTATCAGAGGTCATCAGCACCAGAGAGTGTTTACAGTTCCACTCCACAGTCTTACCTTTGGTGCTCATGTTAGATATTTGGCCTGGTTAGCAGTGTCTGTCATTATTTTATCAAATTACTATAATTCAGTACTTTAAAATTAGCTTCATGATAAAGAAATTGAAAACTGCTACACTGACTCAGATTCTTGTGAGAAAAATGTGCCCAAATTTATAGTCAAGCTCAGTACTATATTCCACATATACAAATTAATGCATGCCTGTATGTATAGAAATAATGCAGAAGTTAGTGACTAAGACCACCCTATAACATTCCCATGAATATGACACCATAAATCACACATTTTATATTTACATGATTTTTACACTTGAATAGCTTGATCTATTAAAGGTATAGTAGACTCATCCCAATTGCCAGAGACAAACATCTGATTCTCCCACCAACATACTTTAACAGTAGCTGTACTCTGATGCTCTGTGCTTTTACAAGATCTGGGATACAAGCTTGAGAGATGGCTGAGTGGTTCAGAGTATGTTTACTCTTGTAAATGACCTGGGTTAGATTCCCAGCAATGACATGGTGGCTCATAACCATGTGTCAATCTAGTTCTGGGGGAGCCATTGTCTTCTCTGACTCAGGGATGTAAGTGGCATACAGACATATATGCAGGCAAAGCACTAATGTATGTAGAATAAAATAAATAAATCTTAATTAAATAAAAGCTCCAGTATAACACTTAACTCAAGCCTTGGTCTTCAAACTGGAGGAATTGGAGTTCAATTCTAATTTTAAAATTGCAAATGGACAAACAATATCTATAAAATTTTTCATTAATTATACATTTGTAATTTATCAATATGGTACATGTATATGGGTAATATAAAAAGATAACATAAGGTAAAGGGTAGTAATCTAAAATGTTTTTCCTTAATCCAAAGATATACTCAACAATCTATATATTTCATAGCTATTGACTTGCCAATGTTTATAAATCATAGGAAATGATGCACCTCCTAATTTATCATGTGGCATTTTCCTCTGGAGCTCCCCTAGCTGAGACTTAACTAGAAAAGACCATACTACCATGGCTACAAACTGAGTTGTTAACATATACATGCACTGGCAAAAGTTATTTGTTTGATTTGAAAAAAATTTCAGTGCTGGGGGCTTTCATATCAATTTACATTACAGTATTTAGTTTTAAGTACTAAAATCCAAAGTGTAACCATAAATATCCTTATATGGAGAAGCCATCAATGTTAAATTGACCCACACCTAAAGTCCAAGCAGTCTTTAGGCAGCTGTCTGGAAAGATGGAAAACAATAGAAACCAAGAGCTATTTCATGCATAGCTCTACAGTCTTCTTAGAAACATCACTTTACCCCTTCATTATCACAATATTGTATTTTGAACAGTCTTGTTTTATGACCTTACAGTGATCTTTGTATTCTTCTTGGTGGAGATAATAACATAATGAATATACAAATGTGTTAGATAAAATTATTTTCATTTTCATTTTTAGCATAGTTAGGGAGTCATGACCAAAAGTCAGTAGGCCTGCTCTGAGAGAACATGGAGTGATTGTGTGACTTTCAGGTGACAAGATATATGGTGTCGGCTGGTGCACTGTCCACTGTCGGCAACATTAATAAGTCTTCAGGAATCTCAGGAAGGTGAAGACCTTAGCCACTCAAATTAGTTCCATGAAATACATAATGCCAGCAGGAATAAATAGTGATTACTTTTAGTAAGGTATTAGTTCATCATTATTACCTGATACCCTTAAATAATCTTAATGCATAACTTATTCTTTGGAAGTTAGTTTAGCACAGTTAAAACTGGAATCCCACAGACACTGACTAGAATATTACATTTCACAGTTATGAGCTAGTTTCCCTGAAAGGAAGCACCAGCCACAGCAGAATGTCACTGCAGCCTGTGGGGAAGCAGTCATACCACAGCTTGATCACAAGTCACATGGTGTAAGTCTGGGAAAGATACAAAAGTGTTCACTGTAAGTGTGTGTGGGTGGGTGTAAGAGAGAGAGAGAGAGAGAGAGAGAGAGGGAGAGAAAGAGAGGATCTAAACCTGTAGTTCAGACTGACTCCTATCAAACTCACAATGCTCCTATCTTAGCCTCCAAAGTGCTGGGATCACAGGTGTGTGCTACCACACCTATTTACATTATCCATTTGACTCTCTTATATACATTAGTAAATGAGATCCCCCCAAAATAAAAATGGACTTAGGGCACTCAACAGCTAAACTTAAATTGACTTGATATTTTTTATGAATGCATATTAAATGGGCATTTGTATTTTGTAACTACTAGGGATTTTGACACTAAATAATTTTATACTATTGGAGAACTGGAATTAGTTTTTCATTGCTAATGAAATGCTTACTCAATATTATATTAATACCAATGTTACAAAGTTCAATTTACACACTTGAAATATTAAACTTACTTTAATTAAAACATTCAATATCCAACTGAAAATATTCCAAGTCTTATTTTAGTAAGGATAATTTTACAATGATTTAATAAATAAGTGAGGTAAGATTTCCATATATATTTTAAATACCGAGAAAAGATATACTTTATTAGAAATCACTGCAATAGAATAAACAAATATATGTAAAACTTTTAAAAAAACTTATTTATACAATGTTAAGAACATAAGTAGAAAGTTTTCTCAGAATTCCTAAGTATATGCAAACTTAACAGTATATAAAATTACTGATAAACTCTAAATTAGTTGATATTTGTTGTATAATTCTGGCTTAAGTTTTGTATAAATAAATGTATCATCAGTTAACTTGAGAAAAGTAGTAAAATGACAAAAATATTATTTCATTGTAATTTAGTATTATAAATGTAGTCCAGCGAACAAATAAATATGGGTTTTCTGTTTTACTCTCTAAGTGAGTTTAGGTATTTTATGACAGGAATGTAAGACTAACACATTTGGCATTAGCTAGATCAAACCACGTTTTTAGAATTTTTAGAGTATGCACTCAGGAGAATGTGTAGTCTGAAAAATGCTTAAAATATCCCATTTGGGGCTACTTTTTACATATGTACTAGTGTATGTTCACTGTAAAATGTGAAGGATTTTGAGATAACTTCATTCATTCATCCATCAGTCATCTTTCACCCTATTAGCCTTTCCTGTCTCTATCCACACATCTGCTAGGCCCTGTCTTCTTTCCAATAGCCCCACCTACTGTCACATACATTATATTCAATGGTCATAGTGAGTTAAATCTATGTTCTTTTACAATCATTGCACTGATATTTTATGTCTACAAGCATCTGTGGTGTTTGCTTCTGACACAGCAGGGCTCAAAAGTAAAGTTCTAAGCAGAGAACTCTCTCATCATTTCATTACAGAAAATCCTGCTTTGTTCTACCATATACAGATCTCATTATCAATGAAGAAAAAAGCAAGCACTCACCTGGCCAGGCCTCTGATAAACATCTGTGTAGAATGAGGCCCCAAGAAGCAGTTATAAGGAAGAAATGTCATCAGCTTATCTCTCTTTAGACCCTTAATTATCATGTCATCTGTAGAGGGCACTTCTGACCTTGACGTTGTTAGGAAGTTGTACCATCCAATGGAAAGTGAACTTCCTAATTCCAGGAAAACAGTGGAGTGGGAACAGCTGAGCTGTGGGTTTCCCATGTGTGAGCTACTCTCCCAGACTATATCTGTCTGTGTGGATGAGCTGATCCCAGTCCTTGTGGACAAAACAAAAGGAAAATTAATGATGTCCCATATAAAAGAAGTAGAAAAACATTTTCACTTCCCCAAGGTATCCTTCCTGCTTCCAAAACATTCCTGATAGCCTCCATGCTTACTTGATAGTGTCTTCAGAGTCTCATCTGGAAATTATTAGCACTTTTGCTAAAAATTAGGAAATGTGCAACCCAGCCGCATAACCTTTAACCTACAGTCTGTCCTGCCTGTGAGATGTGCTCAGGTATAAGGGTGGGCTGGAGATTGAGGGAGTGGCCAACCAATGAGTGGTCTAGCCTAAAACCATGGCAGGAAAGTAAGCTCACCCCTGACACTGCTGTGATCATCAGGACCCAGAGGCTAGTTGACTCAGAGATCTAGGATAGAAAGAAACATGTCTGAAAAAAAATATGTCAATCTATACTCATAGATTGGTGCCTAGCCCAATTGTCTTCAGAGAGGCTTCCTCCAGCAACTGATGGGAACAAATGCAGACCCAGAGCTACACATTAGGCTAAAATGAAGACAGGGGAAAACAAAAAACAAACAAACAAAAAACTTCTACAGTTAAAACTTGTGCTTTGTTTATTCAAATGGAAATATTCCAAAATTTCTATGTTATCTAAAATTATCTAAAATCAAACCCAAAGCAGAGATTGTAAGGTTGCTAGACAGCGACTAAGATATGGAACACAGGAAAGATGATCTAAATTGTACCAGAGCTGCGGTGGTTTACATGAGATATCCACCAGAGTCTTGGACATTTGAACACTTAGTTTCCATTTGATGTTGCTGTACAGTGTGAAGCATTTATTTATTTATTCTTTACTATTAAAAATTTGAAAGTTAAAAAAATTTGGAAGTTGAATATTGGGGTAAGAACCTCAATGATCAGAGAAGTGGAGAAGTGACTACTGAACTCTAACTCTCTCTCTCTCTCTCTCTCTCTCTCTCTCTCTCTCTCTCTCTCTCTCTCTCATTCCTAGATCCCAAAATGCTGAGACTCTCTATCTCCAGCCCACTACTGCCTGTTTCTTTCTATCTGTTCTTGGTCTTACAAAACCTCTATGTCTAATTTTGGTCAGCTAGTAGCTAGTTCCACCCTCTGATTCAAACAAACTTTATTGTCAGTCTCAGGGGCATCACAATGTGATCAAATTATCCCACAATATTTCCCCTTTTTGTCTAAATAAAAATGGAAGGTTCTAACTCTACCACAGTATAACTATAAACAATAAGAACAATTATTGGGTAAGAATTACATTCCCAAAGTCCAGTCCATTTTCATTTGGCAAAATCAGAAAAAAAATACCCCATTTTCTCTCCTATCTTTGTGAGTCCAAAGTGTTGTAAATAATTTACTTTCTATCCTAACTTGTATTACCAACCCAAAATGTAGCAGGAATCTTAGAAGGTCTTATTAATAAAATCAAACCTGAGGCCAGTTATTGGGGTGAATGCTGGAAGATCAGAGAAGCAGAACAAGCCACAGCCAACTCACCACACCAGTTCCTCAGCTGATCCTGTTTCCTCAGACTGGAAGGAAGCTTCTGTCTGAGTCCTTATCTAAATGATTCCCAGTTGAACCACTTCTCAAAAGCCTGGAAGCTTAACCAGCCAAAAGCTTCTAGTTTCTGGTCTTCACACCTTATATATATTTCTGTTTTTGTCATCACTCCCTGGGATTAAAAGCTCACTTCTTGGGATTAAAGGCCTGTGTCTCCATGCCTGGCTGTTTTCAATGTGGCCTTGAACTCACAGAGATTCAGAGGGATTTCTGCCTCTGGAATGCTAGGATTAAAGGTGTGAGTGCCACCATTTTCTAGCCTCTGTATCTAGTGGCTGGTCTGTGTCCTGACCCCAGATAAGTTTATTAGGGTGCACAATATTTTGGGGAACACAATACCACCACACCAAAACTAATTTTTTTACCTCAAAACATTTTGTTAGGTAAACAATTTAATTATGTCACGCAAACTTACACACTTTACACCACTTTTGTGAGTTTCTTTTTTGAATTTGTTAACAAGGAACACTGTAACTAAAACTATCTAGTCTTCAACTCCTTTAGAGACACAAGAAAGATATAATGTTACCTGAGTAAACAGGATGTGCAGAGCAAATAACTTCTAAAACTGTAGAAATGACAAATCATTTGGCTGCCTGGACAGTCATATATGGTTCCTCTGCTATGATAGGACATCCTTCATTGGCCTCCTGGCCTAGAATATCTGACATACTTTTCTGTGAAGAAGGATTTCTTAAGGACTATCCTACCTTGTCTTGGCAAAGATTGGCAGTCATTTTTGATTGTTCTGCTTATCCAATTTGGACAGCATACTGTCAGTAGTTGAGATAAGAGCAGTTTCTTACATGGTGGCTAACTTTTGTCACAAAGAAAGCAAACTCCATGGGGAGGTTCTTTGTCACCCATCATCTTCTCTGAAGTAGATTTGTGCTACCAAGAGCAGACATACCTCATTGTCATGAAAAGCCTTGTTATTAAAACGTCTTAAGCCACCCTACATCCTCCACATCCCCCAAATCAAGGTCTCCCATGGGGAGTCAGCAGAGCCCAGCATACTGAGCCTAGGCAGATAGATCCAAGGCCCTCCCCACTGCAGCAAGCCTTCGCAAAGCATCACACCACTGGTACTGGGCTCCCAAAAGCCTGCCCACGCACCAGGGACAGATACTGATCCCCTGTCTGGGTGTCCTCCAAACAGTTCAAGCCAAACAACCGTCTTCTACATGCAGAGGGCCTAGTCCAGTCCCATGGGGGCTGCACAGCCACTAGGCTACAGTTCATGGGCTTCTACCAGTGTGGTGGCTTGTGAGGGAGGGCTGGGGGGTGGGAGGAGGGAGGAGAAAGGATCTGTGGCTGATATGTAGAGTGAACAGAAAATTTCTTCATAAAGGAAAAATGAATACACAACCATGAAGATAGATTGATGCTCTGGTATATTCCTCTACCTCTCATCCTATTTCACTCTTTCCCCACCTCTATTCACAGAAATATCCTAAACATTGAAAAATTATTTTTCTCACTATGAACTGCTTAAGAATGCAAGGTGTTGGTTTGTATATTCTAAAATTTGAAATAAGTGGCCTTGCCACGGTCATCATTCTCTGCGTTCTTTGTGTTTCATTCCTATCTGCTTGCTCTTATGTCGTTATGACCTATTCACGGGAATGTTCCTCATGCAGCTCAGCATTGTATTTCTGTGTTATAGTCCACTGTCTCACTAAATGATTTTACTTGTGTTTTCTTGTATTGATAGAAGTACATAATTTTTCAGGATTATACTCTTACAAAAGTGGTAAAGTAATTTCTCTGGATATCTGTCTAAGCAAACATAGAGAATGTTTCCAGAATGTAAAACAAAAATCTTAAATGCCATATTCTACAGGTCTCTGAAGTGTTTGAAGGTCATCTGTCTATCTAAAATAGATCTATGTTTGACATTGAAAATATACATAACATGAGTATAAGTTTGGTTGATATAGGTAACTACTAAACTGCATTTCTTTATTATCTTAAATAGTTTGCAATAATAACGTTCAAAGACTAGAAACATACATTACATTGTTAAATGAGCTACATAGGTACAACAACCTTAATAAGAGTAGAAACATATGTACAGTATATTCTCACAAAAATAACCTTAAATTTGTATCAATATACAAAAATCCAATTCAATGTAAAAGATTTAAGAATATTTAGGTTTTTTTTTTTAGTTTAAATGTAGATTCAATAATCTACCCTTTTATCCTTTCTTCACTGTACCTGCATTTTTCTATTCAGGATGAGATTTCTGAATCTAATCTCCTTTGTTGAGTTTCCTCCCTGACTCTGACCTATAACAACTTGCAATCAACCCCACTAGAGGATTATAAATATCCATAAACCACCAAACAACTAAAAGCCACCTACTCCACCTCTTGGGGAAGTGGGCATCATGTGTTTTATACTGTTTTTATACTGTTTCTTTGGTCCAGGGGTGATGGAATCTTTAGGGGACCCTGAAAAAATTGAGTCCTTGGAGGGCTAGTTGTTGTCCAGTCTCTGTGTGATAGAAAAGTGTAGGGCTGGAGTAGGCTATGAGGTTGGAACATTTCAACTAGCTGCCTTGAAATTGTCTTAAGCAGTTTGTAGTCCAAATCTGATCTCTGGGTGGTGTTTGCCACCTTAATGGCATTAACTACAATCCAGGTGGAATCATCATTGGGACTCGATCATCCTTTTGGAGACTTCAAAAGTCACTGTAAATATGGTTACAATTCATCACATAAAACTTAAAAATGTTAAATGTCATATGCAACTGTTCTGAGAAAAATTAAAGGATCACAATTTCTTAAATACATTCAGGGTATACAAACTTATTTTCTAGTTACCTGATTCAGACACAAGCCTGAAATCATGTACACAAAGGAAGGTGAAGCCTTTTTTAGAATTAGTTAATACTCTATATGACCATTAATATCACGACAGAAAGTTAAATATATAATATATATCAATATATAATTAATATAAGTGATTAATGTATGCATATTAATTATAAATTTTGAGATATTTATACCTTAAAGAGTCAAAATAAATCCAAAGAATTATGATATTAGTGGCAATAGAATAGTCCATTAATTTTGGTTTTTCTTTTGTCCCATATCAGGAGGCTCTTCTGACATGAGACAGAGATTTTTGGAGTTTTTTTTTAATAAGCATGCTTGTCTTTAGTGAAGAAGAGAGTCACGATCCAACTCCAAAGTCAGGTTTAATATTTAATTGAACTGGGACTAAAAAAAACTATTTGTCTTATATGTCTGTAGATAACAGCAGAAATGAATATTTGGTAAGTTTTATTAATTTTTTTTCCTGTTGGAAATATATTATACCATTAGGACAGTTTTCTCTGTTTCTTTGGAAATATTCTCTGCATGATTTGTCCTTTTTCTTCAGATTTCTTAGTTGGATGTCTTTTTCTCGTGGAAAGACAAAAACAAAATCCTGCCCCAACCCTAGTATGGGGAGTTCCATTTTTGGAAAGTTATATCTGATCAAATGAAAGCTATTTATTTATCTTATATGTTAGTTCAGGCTGAATGGCCACATTTTTTGATGAACTATCTCTGCTTCTAATCAAGAAATCTCTCCTGTTTGAATCTAATCTTTATCAAGTTTGATGGTATCCACAGCTTATTTTCTCCTGTGGAAACAAATGCAAAACCTCTTCTCGAATGTACAACATATTCTGTTTTCCATTCTGTGGTCAACACATCTTTAAAGTATGCAAGTTGATTTAATTCAGGAGTTTATTCAACCATCCAATGTTTCTCCACAGCTGTCAACCTTTTTCATTAGCATTTAAAAAATTTAAAGTTAATAAAGCACTGTGACATCCATCTCTGGGGTCTTTATTATCCCATTTATGTTTATTAAGCATATCTTTTAGAGTGTGATTAGATCTTTCTACAACTGAATGTCCCGTAGGAATATGTGGTAAACCTGTAATATGCTTTATGTTATAATATGGAAAAACTGTTTAATTTTACTGGAGACATAAGTTGGAGCATTGTTAGTCTTAGTTTGTACAGGTATCCCCATGATGGCCATAACTTCTTCTGTTGCTTTTAGATTTTTTAACGTTTTCTCATTTTTCTTTATTAAGAAATTGTATACTCACTCCACATACTCCTCCTCCCTTCTCCCAACCCCCAGCCCACTTTCCCAAGCCACCTCGCATCCCCACATCCCCCAAATCAAGGTCTCCCATGGGGTGTCAACAGAGCCCAGCACACTGAGCCTAGGCAGGTCCAAGGCCCTTCCCTCTGCACCAAGGCTGTGCAAGGTGTCACACCACAGACACCGGGTTCCAGAAGCCTGCCCACAGACCAGGGACACATTCCTGATCCCCCCATCCTGGGTGCCCCCTAAACAGTTCAAGCCAAACAACCATCTTCTGTATCCAGAGGGCCTAGTCCAGTCCCATGGGGGCTCCACAGCCACCAGTCCACAGTTCATGGTTTTCCACTTGTATGGCCAGTCATCTCTGCACGTCCTCTCACCATGATCTCAACGTCCCTCACCTGCAGTATCTCTCCTCTCTGTCATCAGTTGGATTCCCAGAACTCAGCCTGGTGCCTTGCCATGAATCTCTGTATATCTGCCTCCATTAGTCACTGGACAAAGGCTCTATGATGACAGCTAGGTTATTTGCTAGGCTTGTCACCCAAGTAGACTGGTCCAGGCACCCTCTGGACCACTGCCAGCAGACCAAAGGTGGGGTCAACCTTGTGGATTCCTGAGAGCCTTTCCAGCACCCCGCCTCTTCCTATTCCCATGATGTCCTCATCTATCATGGTATCTTCCTTCCTGCCCTCCCACTCTATCCCTGTTCCAGCTTGACCTTCCCATTTCCCTATGTTCTCATCCCCATAGTCCATGCCTTTTGCCACTCCCCCAACACCCAGTCCACTCATGTAGATCTCATCCACTTCTCCTTCACAGGTCATTCATGGGTCCCTCCTAGGGTCTTTCCCTGTTAGCTAGCCTCTCTGGAGTAGTGGGTTGCAGTCTGGCCATCCCTTGCCTCCCATTTAGTATCTACTTATGAGTGAATACATATTATGTTTGTCCTTCTGAGTCTGGATTACGTCACTCAAGATGATATTTTCTAGTTCCATCCATTTGCCTGCAAATTTCATGATATCATTGTTTTTCACTCTGAGTAGTACTCTACTGTGTATATGTGTCATATTTTCTTTATCCATTCTTCAGTTGAGGGGCATGTAGCTTTTTTCGAGGTTCTTGCTATTATGAATAATGCTGATATGAACATAGTTGAGCATGTGTCCTTGTGGTAAGATTGAGCATTCCTTGGGTATATGCCCAAGAATGGTATAACTGGGTCTTGAGGAAGACTTATTCCCAATTTTCTGAGAAACCAACATACTGATTTCCAGAGTGGCTGTACAACTTTGCATTCCCACCAAAGTGGAGGAGTGTTCCCCTTATTCCACATCCTCTCCGACATAAGCTGTGTTTTTTTTTATCTTAGCCATTCTGACAGGTGTAAGGTATCTCAGAGTTGTTTTGATTTGCATTTCCCTGATGACTAAGGATGTTGAGCAGTTCCTTAAATGCCTTTCAGTTATTTGAGATTCTTCTGTTAAGAATATTCTGTTAAGCTTTGTAGCCCATTTTTTTAGTGGATTGTTCAGTATTTTGATGTCTAGCTTTTTGAGTTCTTTATATATTTTGGAGATAATCACTCTGTCAGATGTGGGGTTGGTGAAGATCCTTTTCCACTCTGTAGGCTGTCATTTGGTCTTAATGACCCTGTCTTTTGCTCCACAAAAGCTTCTCAGTTTCAGGAAGTCCAATTTATTAATTGTCGCTCTCAGTGTCTGTGCTATATTTAGGAAGTGGTCTCCTGTGCCAATTTGTTCCAGACTACTTCCTACTTTCTCTTCTACCAAGTTCAGTGTAACTGGATTTATGTTGAGATCTTTGATTCACTTGGACTTGAGTTTTGTGCACGGTGACAGATATGGATCTATTTACAACATTCTTCATGTTGACATCCAGTTATGCCAGCACCATTTGTTGAAGATGCTTTCTTTTTTCCATGATAGAGTTTTGGCTTCTTTGTTGAAAAATCATATGTTCATAGGTGTGTGGATTAATGTCAGGGTCTTCAATTCATTCCATTGGTCCACATGTCAGTTTTTATTCCAGTTCCAAGCTGTTTTTATTACTATAGCTTTATAGTAAAGCTTGAGGTCAGGGATCATGATGCCTCCAGCGGTTGCTTTATTATACAGGGTTCTTTTAACTACTTTAGGGTTTTTTTTTGTTTTTCCACATATAGTTAAGTATTGTTCTTTCTAGGTCTGTGAAGAATTGTGTTGGGATTTTGATGGGGATTGCATTGAATCTGTAGATTGCTTTTGGTAATATTACCATTTTTATGTAGATTCTCCCTGTCCAAGAGCATGGGAGATCTTTCCACTTTCTGATATCTTCTTCAATTTCCTTCTTCAGAGACTTAAAGTTCTTATCATACAGGTCTTTTATTTGCTTAGTTAGAGTTACCCCAAGGTATTTTTTATTATAATTTGTGGCTATTGTAAAGGGTGATATTTCTCTGATATCTTTCTCAGCCCATTTTTAATTTGTATATAGCAGGGCTACTGATATTTTTTAGTTAATCTTGTATCCTGCCACCTTACTGAAGGAGTTTATCAGCTGTAGGGGTTCCCTTGTAGAATTTTGGGGGTCACTTATATATACTATCATATTGTCTGCAAATAATGAAAGCTTGACTTCTTCCTTTCCAATTTGTATCCCCTTGATCTCCTTTTGTTGTCTTATTTGTCTAGCTAGAACTTCAAGTACTATATTGAATAAGTATGGGGAGAGTGGACAGCCTTGTCTTGTTACTGATTTCAGTGGAATCACTTTGAGTTTCTCTCCATTTAATTTGATGTTAGTTGTTGGCTTACTGTAAATTGCCTTTATTATGTTTAGGTATGTTCCTTGTAGTCTAGAGCCTTTATCATCAAGGGGTGTTGGATTTTGTCAAAGGCTTTTTTAGCATCCAATGAGATAATCATGTTTTTTTTTTCTTTTGGTTTGTTTGTTTCAGGGTCTGATGGGGTATGGGGTTAGTCTGACCTGTGTGCAGGAGGTCTGCCTGCCAACTGGCATAAAAGTGGAACTACAATGGGTGATGGTGTAGGGGTGCAGGGTTGTTTCCCTGGACCTAAAGCCTAGGGGCTGAGGTGTTTGGGTATGAGGATAAAGACTCACTTCTTAGTCCAGTCAGGTGCTGGCAGGCTCTGTCTCAGGGAGTACTTGCAGTCTTGGAGGGTGGGTGGGAGATTGGAAAGGTGGGGCTTGGGTTACAGGGTCTGATTCAGGATAGTGGTTGTCTGACCTGTGTGCAGGAGGTCTGCTGACCAACTGGCCTGAAACTGGAACTGCAATGGGTGGTGATGTAGGGGCACAGGGTTGTGCCCCTGGACCCAAAGCCTAGGGGCTGGGGTGTTCAGGTATGAGGGTAAAGACTCACCTCTTAGTCTAGTTGGGTGCTGCCATAACTTCTAATAAATGTATAATTATAGAATCAGCCTTTTCAGAACTCAAAGGCATTACTCATTGAAATCTGAAAATTGTATCTATGGTATGGTGTACAAATTTTAATTTTCGAGACTCTGGAAAACGAAACACATCCATTTGCCAAATTTCACTTCTTTGAGTACCCATTTTGTTACTTCTTGCAGGTAGTGGGGTTTGGTCATACAAGGAACAAGTAGGATATTTCCTTATCATTTCCTTGGCTTGTTGACAAGTTATAGAAAAATCTATCTTCAAACCCTTGTTAAAACATGATGTTTCTTATGAAATTCTGAAGCTTCTAGCACATTTCCTACTAATAGCTGATCGAGTTCATCATTACCTTGTACCAGAGGGCCTGGAAGAACCATATGAGAGCTGATATGTGTTATATAAAGGGGATAATTTCTATTTCTGAGTATTTCTTATAATTGAGTAGATAGAAAAGTTAATTCTGAATCATCTGGAATAAGTTCAATGGTTTCAACATGTAAACAAGTCTTTCTGCATGTTGAGAGTTAATAACAATACTAAGAGGTTATGGAAAATCTAATAATTCTATAAGAATAGCATATAATTCTGATTTTTTTAACAAAATCTTAATGGCTTCGAGCCACTTTACTTAAATTTACGTACATATAGTCGGTCTTTTCTGATTTATCTGCATCAGTATAGGATGTATGAGATCCAGAAATTGGTGTTTCCCATACAGTGTAAGGGAGGATACAACTAGCTTTCTTTATAATCTGAAGTATCTTGCTTTTGGGATATTTGTTGCTAATCTCTCCCAAAAAATTACTACAACCTTTTGGCCATTGTTGACTTTCTGTCCATAATGAGGAAATTTCAGCATTAGATAAAGGTACCACAATTTCTGCTGTGTCTATTCCTGCTAATTGATGAAATCTTCATTTTCTTTTCAGAATCAATTCACAAAATTTTTCTACATAAGTCTTTATTTTTTTTACCCTGTTTGTGTGGCAAAATCTGCATTCCAGGATATTATCTTCTCTCTGTATGAGAATTCCAAAAGAGAATGCATGGAAAGTAAAATAACCGGAATATGATCAAGCTCTGAATGCAAATGATCCACATGTGCATCCTGTAATTTCTTTTCTACCAAAGCCAATTCTCTCTCAGCCTCAGCTGATAATTTGCTCGAACTATTTAAGTCCTCATCACTAAATTACTTAGTTCTTGAGTTTCAATTCAGTTGAGGGCAGTAGCCAGTTCATATCTGCAAGCAATTTTTGAAAAGCATTCATAATTGCAAAGAGTTCATAATTGATTTCTCCTGATTTGTACTTTCTGTAGCTGAGTTTTTGTAAACCTACCTTATATCCTAGGTAATTACTAGAATCTCTTCTTTCTATTTTTTTCAGGAGCTATTTATAATCCCCAATAAGGCAAAATTTTCTTCACCTCTTTAAACACATTTGCTAAGGTATCTGAGTCAGAATCAGCAAGTAAGATATCACCCATATAAGGGTAAATTACAGATTGAGGAAACTGTTTATGAATTATTTCCAATGGTTGCTGTACAAAATATTGACACAAGGTAGGGCTGCTTCACATCCATTGTGGAATAATTTTCCACTGATATTTTTTAACAGGCTGGGGATTATTACAAATAAGCACTGTGAAGGCCAATTTTTCTCCATCTTGTTCTTGTAAAGGTATAGTTTTTTTTTTCTTAAAGCAGTAGATTCTTCTCAAAAATCCTCTGTCTGTGTGAATGTTTTCCTTAGTTTTATATGTAGGTCTTTCTAAGGATTGCATCTTAAAACATAATTTTTCATATTTGGCACTGATATCAACCAACTTTTTACAGGATAAAACATGAATTACCAAAGTGATAATGATTATAATTGACCTTATGTCAATCCCAGATAAGTTATTATCCCTTTGTTTAATTTTTTCATTTTCAAACCATTCAATGTGGAACCATATAAGGACTTAATTCCCTGTATCATAATATTGTTCCCTGTTAATAATATGAGGAACAACTTTTAAAAAAACCTAATTCCCCCTTAAGACTCCCCAAGGGTCTCCCCAGATTTGATGATGGTGACAATGACATGTGAGGCTGGCTGTCACTGTGCACCATGGCTGGGCTCTGGGGTGCATGCCTTGGCTGAGGACAGCTGCAGATGTTTGCCTGGGGCTGGGGTCGAGAGTGTGTCGTGGTGATAACAGCAGTAAAAGGCCAAGAAGATGTCAGGAGCCAATCTAGTGTGGCAGGAGCCTGAAGAGGAGGGCCACGGGAAGCCATCAACACACAGCGAGGAGTCAGCTGCATGAAAAGTGGACACAGGGAGATGTGTGGAAGAAGCCTGCATGGCATGAAGCAAGGGCATGGGGGTTGCCTGAAAGACACTGCCAGCTGGCATTGGGCAGTTAATTCCTATGACATTTGGGGCCCAGCTACCTGTGGAGTATGGGGCCAGGGACAGCAGCAGCTGGAGGTCACTATAGAGAAGCTACAATGGGAAAACCCCTGATTTGCACAGAGGGTATGGGGGAAGGGAGGAAAAGCCAGCCATAGTGGCAGCTCCAGACTTGGGGGCAGCTGCAGCAGCTGCAAAGACAGTGGACACATGATCCTATGCCCCACATTGGGTGCCAGTTTAAGCATTCATCTAATTATTCTTGTTAATAAAAATTCAGGAGTTAGATATCAAAATAAGAAGCTGAATGATCAGAGAAGCACTGGGAAAACTGATGACTAAACTACTCTCTCTCTCTCTTTTTCTTTGATCAGAAAAAGCCAAGATTTTCTCTAAGTCCCACCCTACTAGTTCCTATGTCTCTCTATCTGTGCTATGTCCTCCAAAACTTCTATGGCTAAATTTGGTCAGCTAATAGCTACTCTGCCCTCTGAATCAAAGCAAACTTCATTGCCAGTTTCAGGAAGATCAGAATGTGCTCAAAATATCCCACAAAAATGGGGATGTTTAAGAGGCATGACCTTGATGAAGGAAATATGTCACTTGAGGCAGCTTTGAGAGTTTAAAGACTTCTGCTATTTCCAGTTCTCTCTGCTTCATGCTTGTGTTTCAAGATGTAAACTCTCAGCTTTCTGCTCCTGACACCAGGTCTGCCAGTTGCTGCCATGCCTCCAAGCCATGATGAACTCTGGACCCTGTGAAACCATACACCCAAATTAACTTCCTTTTGTTAAAAAAAAATAGGAAGAAAAAATAAGGAAAATGTCACCTCCTCCAAACACACTTAGGTAATCTTTCTTAAAGATGGCACAGACATGTGAAAATATAGCTATATTATCAGCAGATAGTAGATGGTGGATAGTGATGTAGCTCAACTGATAGAGTGCACTCATAGAAAGGATTTTATATGTGAAATACCATGAAAATGTGTAACCTTCAAATTATAGATACAAGAGAGTCAAGAATCCCAAGTCAGGGGCAAAGATAAGACCTGTGACAAGATCATAAAAGAAAATTGCTCCAAACTGAGGAAAGACACACCCACAAATAAACAAGAAATGCACACAAATAACATGTAAAAGATAGACAAGAAAAAAGTTTCCAACAAGACCCACACCCAGGTCGATTGTGGAAGATCCCAGGCTCTAAGGAGGAAGCATGGTCCTGCCCAGTACCATGATTGACTGAGTCAGACAAGAAGACCCACACTCAGGATCAGGGCAGTTTGTTCTGATCTTAAGGGAGAAAACATAGGCCACTTTGATGCCTTGCAGTTCTTGGCAGACCAGCACTATTATAGTGAGCAAATGAATGGTGTGGTATGGGGGAGATAGACAGAATATTTCATGTACTATAGATAGAGGTAATCTAAATGATGAAAGAGTTGAGGAGCAGGTGAATGTGAGTGGCTTATTGCCACCCTGGGCCATGGTGATGTCTACATCTGGTCAGCTGCAGGGGCCCATATATGGGTTCATGGCCCTGATGAAGCCACAGTGTGTGATGACGTCCATGATGCCTGATACCACCAAAGACTGAGAGGATAAGACTGTACAGACTTGGCTCTGCCCTCCAACTGGCTGTTATGCTATGGAGAAGTGGTCCTACACCTCCTCTCTGAAGCGCTCAGGAGAGAGGGACCTAAACCTCACTTGGGCACCACAATAGAGATGAACCTATTTGCAGGGGCATCAGTAAGCAAGCCCTGAGGGCATGGGTATGGAAAGCAGGTTGTGCTTAGTGTGATGAATGAAAAATGCACCCCTTCCCCCTAGCCTACTGCAGCAGGTAAGGGACCTGACCCAACCTCTCACCAGCTGAGGCATTCACAAAACTGGGCCCTGTACCTCTCCTGGGTAGCACAGTAGAGCTGACCCTATGGACAGCTCACAAATCAACACCTAGACCTATAATCATCCAAAATCCAGATGCCTATACACTAATGTAAGAATACAATCAATAACAGAAAAGTCAATATGGCATCACCAGAGCCCAACTATCCTACAACACCAAGACCTGAACAATGCAACACAGCTAAAGCACAAGAAAATGACCTTAAAACTTACTTTATGAAGATGATAGACATCCTTAAAGATTATGTGAACCAATCCCTTAACAAAATTGAGAAAAAGACAAACAAAAAATTAGAAGAAATCAACAAATTCCTAAAAAAAAAAAAAAAAAAGTCAAGACAAGAAAAAACAGACAGATGAAGGAAACTGTTCAAGACCTGAAAATGGAAATAGAAGCAATAAAGAAAACACAAACAGATGGAATCCTGGAAATGGAAAATATAGGTAAGCAAACAGGGACTATAGAAGAAAGCTTCACCATCAGAATACAAGAGATTGGAAAGAATCTCAAACATTGAAAATATGATAGAAAAAATAGATTCATCAGTCAAAGAAAATGTTAAATTTAAAATGTCCTAACACAAAACATCCAGCAATTCTAGGTCATGATGAAAAGACCAAACATAAGAATAATAGGAATAGAAGAAAGAAATGAAATACTGTCGGTTAAATGGGCACTGCTCATGGCTGGCCACTGCCCGTGGTGGCCATGCCGGTGGAGGAGCATGCTGGAGGAGAGTCACCAGCCATAGTTACCTTTTAGAGCTTTATTGGGAGAGGGAGAGAGGGAGAGAGGAAGAGAGGGAGGGAGAGAGAGAGAGAGACAGGGAGAGGGAGATGGGAAGAGAGAGACCACGTGGAGGGAAGAGAGCTAGAAGAGAAAATGGAGGCACACAGAGGGCCCACCCCCTTTTAGGCTGGCTGCACCCTAGGCTGATGACCTAAAAATGACAGAACCCTTACATCCCAGACTTTTACTTATTATAAAAAAAAGCAGGTAAATGGGACTAGGGGCGTCATTCCTCTCAAAACTACTTCCAGCTGATTTTTTGGTTGTCGATTGGCTCTTGGGTGAATGGAGAAGGGGAGTCTTCCGAGGTAGATAGGCGTTATGGGATGCTGTCTTTTGTCCATTTGATCTGGAGACATGTGTCCCTCTTGGCTGTGGCTGGGAACCTTCTGTCTGACAAGATGCTGGTGACATAGAAAAAAGTTGATGATCTTTGGACTCCAGTTCAGTGGTTGTCCTGTATCATTGGCTGAACAGTAACTTAGAACAGGGAACTGGGAAGAGAAAAGCTTGTGGTCCATGAGAATTTACTTTTTTGAATTAGGGACAAGGCAAAGATCAGGGCCTGTCTGTATGCACATGAAAAACACAGACAGTAACTTTGAAGTGAGACAATGAGCTCTTATCTTAGTTGGAAATCTTTTTCATTAAGTAACTCTGAAAGTGCAATTAAATCTGTCGAGGTAAATAACACTGTCCTCTGTACCCAACAATAGAAAGGAGAAGTGACATCCTAAAACTCCCAGGACTGAGTCAGTGGCTCTGGTGTCCAGAAGGAAAGAAACTGATCACTTCCCTGCTGTGTTCTGAGTTCCCTGCATTGCCTGTAGCCAAGCCTAGATTTGTTGAAGTTCTGAGCTTGGTGTACCCATGCGTCTTGGTGCCTGGGGGCAGTCAGCTGACTGGTTGTCTTTCTAGGTGGCACTTTTAACAAGGCTGTTGATGGCCTCGTAGGGCATTAGCTAGCCCATGGCCTTTTTGTCGTGGCCTTTTTTTTTTTTTTTTTTCACTTAAAACAGGAAGCTTTCAGAAGTCAGCGAGTGCCAGCACTTGGCAATTTTGTTTTTGGGCTTTTATCTCTCCCCTGGCACACCTTAAATGCCATAGATGACTCTTTTGCCTGTGGGGTCAGGAGCCTTACTCTCTAGATGCTTAAGTTTTAGCTGGTCTAGGGAACAAGAGACAGATTTTACTCCGTGTCCTGAATTTGTTTTCCTGATGATTGGTGGATTTAGGACAGCTTTTGGAAGATCTGCTAGTAAGCAGACTGTAAACCAATCCTTTTGGAAGACTTGTCTGAGGCTATAAGCTGATTTATTGGCTTAGGAGCGATCCTGACTACTGTAAATTTATTTGTTTAGATCTCAGCCACTTTCAGATCCATCTGTGCTTCTCAAGGCAGTTTGAGAATGAGTTGGTAGAGTTAAGGTGAGTTAGGGCGAGAGTCTTAGAAGCTGCCCAAGCCCGCCCATTTGAGCCTGCCCACAGAAGTCAGACAGAAAAGGTTGCACATGGCAGACTCAGAAGTGGGGAAGAAGAAGGGTTTAGAGCTTTAGCAGAAAGCTTGGGGATAAAGTAACTTTTTATTTGCCCGTTTGCTGGCAGAAGTTCCCGTAGCCAAGAGACAAATAAAAAATTAAAATAACAAACTGGGATCAGACTTCAATCTCAGGCATCCCCAAGAGTGGAGAAAGTCACCATTCCTCTTCATCAAGGGAATGTGAGAGCTTCGACTGTGCTGCAGTTGGTCCATCTGGTAGACCCGAGAGGATATTTTTCTCCTCGTCAGGAGCAAAAAATGTGCCTGCTGTTGCCAGCATAGCCTGGGGACAACCCCCGGGGTGTCCATCTTCACAAAGAATATAGTTCAGACTACAGCCTTGAGAAAGGCAGACTCACTGTGAAGAATCATGGCGGTAGCTGTGTATGGGTCCAGCAGATGAGAGGGAGGCAGCAGTCAGCAGGTCTTTGGTTGGTGTATACGAGTCTGAATGGCACCAAATGTTGGTTAAATTGGTGCTGCTGGTAGCTGGCCACCACCCGCAGTGGCCATGCTGGCGGAGGAGTGTGCTGGAGGAAAGTCACAAGCCATAGTTACCTTTTTAGAGCTTTATTGAGAGAGCGAGGGAGAGAGGGAGAGACAGAGAGACAGAGACAGAGAGAGACAGAGAGGGAGAGAGACAAAGAGACCACGTGGAGGGCAGAAAGAGAGAAGGGGGGAACACAGAGGGTCCGCCCTCTTTTTAGGCTGGCCCTTGTCCCAGGATGATGACATAATTAAGGACAGAACCCTTACATCAGAGAATATATTTAACTATATCATAGAAGAAAACTTTACTGACCTGAATAAGGGCATGTCTATAAAAGTACCAGAGGCTTACAAAATAACAAACAGATTGGATCAGAAAAATTTCCCTCATCATATAATAATTAAAACATTAAACACAAATAACAAAAACAAATATTAAAAATGGCAAGGGAAAAATGCCAAGTAACATATAAAGGCAGGCCCATTAGAATCACACCCAACTTTTCAATAAAGACCCTAACATCCAAAGAAATCTGGACTGATGTCTTAGAGATAGATGCTAAGGGACCAGAGATGCTAACCCAGACTACTATTCCCTCCCCCAAAAAAAAAAACTGTCAATCATCCTAGATGGAGAAAACAAGATATTTCATGACAAAAAAATCAAACTTAAACAATATCTATCAACAAACTCAGCACTACAGACAGTACAGGAAGGAAAATTCCAAACCCAGAAAGTTAACAGCACCCACAAAAACACAAATAATAGATAATCTCACCCCATGAAACCCAAAGAAGAAAAACACACACAAAGACACACACACACACACACACACACACACACACACACACACAATCACAACATACAACAGGAATGAACAATCATTGATCATTAATACCACTCAATCTCAGTGGAATCAATTCGCCAATAATAAGATGCAGTCTAATGAATTGGATAAAAAGGCAGGATCCATAATTCTGCTGCATACAAGAAACATACCTCAACCTCAAAGACAGACATTACCTAAGAGTAAAGGGTTGGAAAAGATTTTGCTATCAAATGGACATAAGAAGCAAGTTGGTGTAACCATCCTAATATTTAACAAAATAGACTTCAAACCAACATTAATCACAAGATATGGAGAAAGACATTTCATACTCATCAAAGAAAAAAATCCTCCAAGATGACGTTTCAATTCTGAACATCTATATCTTACATCAAATATAAGGGCACCACAATTGTAAAAGAAACATTTCTAAAGTTTAAATCACACATAAAACTGCACACAATAATGGTGGGAGATTTTTTCACCCTACTCTTACCAATGACAAGAACATCCAGACAAAAACTAAACAGAGAAATAATGGAACTAACATATACTATTATTCAAATGTACCTAACAAGTATGTACAGAACATTTCACCCAAACACAAAAGAATGTACCTTCCTCTTAGCACCACATGAAACATTATCCAAAAAAAACCACATAGCTGTTCACAAAGCAGGTCTCAACAGATTCTGATAAATTAAGATAAACCCCTGTATCTTATTAGACCACCATGGATTAAAGATGGATTTCAGAAACAACAGAAACAAAAGGAATCGATGACTCATGTAAATTGAACAACTCTCTATTGAGTTACCACTGGGTCAAGGAAGAAATAAAGAAAGAAGTTAAAGACTTCCCAGAATTCAATGAAAATGAATGTACAACATACCCAAACTGATGGGACACAATGAAAGTGGTGCAAAAGGAAAGTTTATAGCACTAAGTGTCTTCATGAAGAAAATTGAGAGAGTTCATAAGGCCAACTTAACAGCACACCCAAAAGCTCTAGAACAAAAGGAAGTACAAATACCTAAGAGGAGTAGAAGGCAGGGAATAATCAAATTGGGGGCTGAAACCAATAAAATAGAAACAAAGATAATAATACAAAGAAACAGGGAAACAAAGAGTTGGTTCTTTGAAAAAATCAACAAAATAGATCAACTCTTATCCAAACTAACTAAAAGGCAGAGAGAGAGAGAGAGAGAGAGAGAGAATATTCAAATTGACATAATCAAAAATAAAAAGAGGGACATAACAGAATCTGTGGAAATACAGAGAATCATTAAGTCATTCTTCAAAAACCTGTACTCTACAATATTGGAAAATCTAAAAGAAATGGACAGATATCCTGATAGACACCACTTACCAAAGTTAAATCAGGATCATATAAACAATTTAAATAGACCTAAAACCCCAAAGGAATCAGAAGAAGTCATCAGAAGTCTCCCAACCAATAAAAGCCCAGGGCCACATGGTTTCAACACAGTATTCTACCAGACTGTCAAAGAAGAGCTAATACCAATTACTCTTCAAATTATTCCACAAAGTAGAAACAGAAGGAACATTGCCAATTTTTTTTCTATAAGGCCACAGTCACCCTGGGACCCAAACCGCACAAAGACTCAACAAAGAAAGAGAATTACAGACCAATTTCACTCATGAACATTGATGTAACAATACTCAATAAAATACTTGTCAACTGAATCCAAGAAACATCAAAAAATCATCCACCACGATCAAGTAGTTTTCATCCCAGAGATGCAGGGATTATTCAACATATGAAAATCTGTCAGTGTAATTCACCATATAAGCAAACTAAAAGAAAAAAAAGCACATGATCATCTTGTTGGATGTTGTAAAAGCCTTTGACAAAATCCAACACTACTTCATAATAAAAGTCTTGGAGAGATACAAGGCACATACATAAACATAATAATAACAATATACAGCCAGGAAGCAGTGACACACACCTTTAATCCCAGCAATCAGGAGGCATACACAGGCAAATCTCTGTGAGTTTGAGGCCAGCCCAGTTTACAGAACGAGATCCAGTACAGGCACCAATACTACCCAGAGAAACCCTTTCTCAAAAAAAATAAAAATAAATCAATATAAGGCAACCAATTGCTATAATCATATTAAATGTAGAGAAACTCAAAGTGATTTCACTAAAATCAGGAACAAGACAAGTCTGTCCACCTTCTACATAGGTATTCAATATAGTACTTGAAGTTCTAGCCTGGCACTAAGACAGCTGAAGGAGATCAAAGGGATACAAATTGGAAAACACGTCAAATTATCATTATTTTCAGATGATGTAGTAGTATACAAAAGCAACTCCAAAATCTCTACCAGGGAACTCCCACAGCTGTTAAACACCTTTATTGAAAGGGGGTGGATACAAGATTAATTTTAAAAAAATTCAGTAGCCTTCCTATATATAAAAGACAAAGGGTCTGAGAAAGAAATCGGAGAATCAATACCCTTTACCATAGCCTCAAATAATATAAAACATCTTCAGTAATTCTAATCAAGCAAGTGAAAGATCTGGATGACAAAAATTTAAAATGTTTGAAGAAAAATTGAAGAAGATATCAAAAGATGGAAAGATCTCTCATGCTCATGGATTGTTAGGATTAACACAGTAAAAAAGTCCATGTGACCAAAAGTAATCTACAGATTCAATCCAATCCCCATTAATATTCTGCTGCTACTATGATGACCAGCCTTCAGTAGCTCATTGATTGAGGGGAAGTCATGGAGTCTATGAACTTCTCACTCAACTTCACTTTTATGTTTTATTTTCTTTTTTTCTTTTTTCTTTCTTTTCCTTTCTTCTTTTTATTAAGAGATTATCCATTCAATTTATATACCAACCACAGATCCCCCTCTTCTACTTCCCCCAGCTCCCACCCTTCCCCCAACCCCTCCACCATTCCCACCTTCTCCAAGGTAAGGTCTCCCATTGGGAGTCAGCAGAGCCTGGTACATTCAGTTGAGGCAGGTCTGAGCCCCTCCTCCCTGCATCAAGGCTGCACAAATTGTCCCACCCTATATAGGCACTGGGCTCCAAAAAGCAGGGCTCAAAAATGAACTAGGTACGGGTCTCAGTCCCACTGTCTGGAGATCCCCTGAACAGTTCAAGCCAAACAACTGTCTCACTTATCCAGAGGGCCTAGTCCAATACCACAGGAGCTCCTCAGCCTTTGGTCCACAGTTCATGAATTTCCACAAGTTTGGCTAGTTGTTTCTGTACTCCTTCCAACCTGGTCTTCATATCTCTTGCCCATAGGATTGCTCCTCTCTCTCATTGACTGGACCCTGGAGCTCTGCCGTGGATCTCTATATCTGCTTCCATCAGTCACTGAATGAGGGTTCTATGATGTCAGCTAGGGTATTCAGACATCCAATCACCAGAGTAGGTCAGCTCAGGCAACCTCTCAACCACTGCCAGTAGTTTATGGTAGAGTCATCTTTGTGGATTCCTGGGGACCTCCCCAGCACCCTGCCTCTCCCTATTCCCATGGTGCCTTCACCCATCACTGTATCTCCTCCCTGCTCTTCCACTCTGCTCCTGATCCAGCTTGAACTTCCGGTTCCACTAAGATCTCATTCCCCTATCCCTTGCCCTCCATTACCCACTTCCTCAGCCCCAGCTTGCTCATGTAGATCCCATCCACCCCTCCCTCACTGGGCAATCACTGTGTCCCTCCCAGGGTCCTCCCTACCAGCCAGTCTCCCTGGATCTGTGGTTTGCAGTCTGGTTATCCCTCATTCCACTTGTAGTATCCACTTATGAGTGTGTACATGCCATGTTTGTCTTTCTGAATCTGGGTTACCTCACTCAGGATGATATTTTCTAGTTCCATCCATTTGCCTGTAAACCTCATGATGTCATTGTTTTTCTCTGCTGTTTAGTACTCCATTGTATATATGTACCACATTTTGTTTTTATCCATTCTTCAGTTGAGGGGGCATCTAGGTTGTTTCCAGGTTCTGGATATTACAAATAGTGCTGCTATGAACATAATTGAGCATGTGTTCTTGTGGTATGTTTCAACATTCTTTGGGTATATGCCCAAAAGTGGTATAGCTGGGTCTTGAGGAAGACTGATTCCCAATTTTCTGAGAAACTGCCATACTGATTTCCAAAGTGGCTGTACCAATTTACATTCCCACCAACAGTGTAGGAGTGTTCCCCTTGCTCCACATCCTCTCCAACATAAGTTGTCTTCAGTGTTTTTTATCTTAGCCATTCTGACAGGTATAAGATGGTATGTCAGATTCATTTTGATTTGCATTTTTATAGATAAAATTCTAAACAGTCTTAGTAAATAAGAAATGCAGAGCCAAATACAAAGGTAAAAGCAAAAGAGATCAGAGCCTTTGGCTTACCACTTGCTGCCATCCTTCCCCTAAGAGAGAGAGAGAGAGAGAGAGAGAGAGAGAGAGAGAGAGAGAGAGAGAGAGAGACCTTCTTCCTCTGGCTTGTCTTTTTATTGCCTTAGTGTTCTGCCTTCTCATTGGCTCTAAACCCAACCACATGACTTCCTAGTCACTGCCTGTCTATACAGACCTCCAGGTCTCTATGGTTGATACTGGGATTAAAAGTTCAGGTCATCTTGCTTTGGATGTGTCTTTGACCACAGAGACTCTGCCTACCATGTGATTGGATTAAGGGCATGTGTTACTACCACCTGATTCCTGCTTATGGCTTGCTGTGACTTCTGATGTCCAGGCAACTTTAATAACATACAAATAAAATCACATTTCATCACAAATAAAATATCACCATACATTTCCCTGATGACTAAGGATGATGAGCAATTCCTTAAATGTCTTTCGGCTATTGTGATTCTTCTGTTGAGAATTCTCTATGTGGGTCTATAGCCTGATTTTAAAATTGGACTGTAAGGTATTTTGATGTCTAGTTTCTTAAGTTCTTTATATATTCTGGATATCAGCCCTCTGTCAGATGTGGGGTTGGTGAAGACCTTTTCCCATTCTGTAGGTGGTCACTATGTCTTGTTGACCATGTCCTTGGCTCTACAAAAGATCTCAGTTTCAACAGGTCCCATTGATTGATTGTTTCTCTCAGTGTCTGTGCTACTGGTGTTATATTTAGGAAGTGATCTCCAGTGCCAATGCACTCAAGGATACTTCCTACTTTCTCCTCTATCAGATTCAGAGTAACTGGATTTATGTTGAGGTCTTTGATCCACATGGACTTAGGTTTTGTGCATGGCGATAGATATGGATCTATTTGTAGTCTTCTACATATTAACATCCAGTTATGCCAGCACCAATTGTTGAGGATGCTTTCTTTTTTCCATTGTAAAGTTTTGACTTCTCTGTCAAAAATTATATGTTTGTAGGTGTGCAGATTAATGTCAATTAATTCTTCAATTCTATTCCATTGGTCCACATATTGGTTTTTATGCCAGTACCAAGCTGTTTTTCTTACTGTAGCTCTATAGTGGAGCTTGAAGTCAGGGATTGTGATGCCTCCAGAGGTTGTTTTGTTGTACAGGATTCTTTTGGCTATCCTGTGTTTTGTTTTGTTTTGTTTTGTTTTTCCATATGAAGTTGACTATTGTTCTTTCCAGGTCTGTGAAGAATTGTGTTGGGATTTTGATGGGGACTGCATTGAATCTGTAGAATGCTTTTGGTAAGATTGCCATTTTTACTATGTTAATCCTGCCTCTCCATGAGTATGGGAGATTTTTCCATTTTCTGACATCCTCTTCAATTTCTCTCCTCAGGAACTTAAAGTTCTTGTCATACAGGTCCTTCACTTACTTAGTTAGAGTTACCTCAAGTTATTTTATATTACTTATGACTATTGTAAAGGGTGATGGTTCACTGATTTCTTTCTCAGCCCCTTTTTCATTTGTATAGAGGAGGGACACTGATTTTTTGAAGTTAATCTTATATTTTGCCACATTACAGAAGGAGTTTGTCAGCTGTAGGAGTTCCCTGGTAGAATTTGGGGGATCACTTATGTACACTATCATATTGTCTGCAAAGAGTGAAAGTTTGACTTCTTCCTTTCTAATTTATATCCCCTTGATCTCCTTTTGTTGTCTTATTGCTCTAGCTAGACCTTCAAGTACTATACTGAATAAATATGGGGAAAATGGACAGCCTTGTCTTGTTCCTGATTTTATTGGAATCACTTTGAGTTTCTCTCCATTTAATTTGATGTTGGCTGTTAGCTTGCTGTAACTCCATTATTTTGGTTAGGTATGTTCCTTGTACTCTTGATCTCTAGGACCTTTTCATGAAAGGGTGTTGGATTTTGTCAAAGGCTTTTTCAGCATCTAATGAAATGATCGTGTGGTTTTTTTTTTTCTTTGAGTTAGTTTATATAGTGTATTACATTGTCAGATTTTCATATGTTGAACCATCCTTGCATCCCTGGGACGAAGCCCACTTGATCATGATGGATAATTTTTTGATGTGTTCTTGGATTCAGTTTGCCAATATTTTACTGAGTACTTTTGCAGCATTGTTCATAAGGCAGATTGGTCTATAATTCTCTTTCTTTGTTGAGTCTTTGTGTGGTTTGGGTATCAGGATAACTGTAGCATCATTTAAAAAAGTTTGGTAATTTTCCTTCTGTTTGTGTTAGTTGGAGCAATTTGAAAAGTACTGGAATTAGCTCTTCTTTGAAGTTCTGGTAGAATTCTGCATTGAAGCCAGCTGGTCCTGGACTTTTTTCAGTTGGCAAATTTTAATGACTGTTTCTATTTCCCTAAGGGTTATTGGCCTATTTAAATAGATTGTGTGGTCTTGATTTAACTTAGGTATGTGGTATCTATCCAAGAAATTGTCCATTTCTTTCAGGTTTTCCAGTTTTGTGGAATACAAGTTTTTGAAGTATGACCTGATGATTATCTGGATTTCCTCATTGTCTGTTGTCTCCTTTTTTATTTCTGATTTTCCTTTTTTTTCTCTCCTTTTTAAAATTTATTATATTTGTGTTTTAATTTTACATGTCAGCCATAGATTCCTCTGTCCTCCCCATTCCCGCCCCTGTCCCCAACTTCCCCCCAGTCCCTCCCGTCCATTCCCATCTCCTCCAGGGCCAAGACTCCCCTGGGGATTCAATTCAACCTGGTGGATTCAGTACAGGCAGGTCCAGTCACCTCCTTCCAGACTGAGCAAAGAATCCCTGTGTAAGCCTAAGGTTCCAAACAGCCAGCTCATGCACTAAGGATAGGTCCAGGTCCCACTGCCTAGGTGCCTCCCAAACAGTTCAAGCTATTCAATTGTCTCACTTATCCAGAGGGCCTGATCCAGTTGGGGGCTCCATAGCTTTTGGTTCATAATTCATGTGCTTCCCTTCATTTGGCTATTTTTCCCTGTGCTTTTCCAATTTTGGTCTCAACAATTCACTCTTACAGTCCTGCCTCTTTCTCGACAATAAGATTCCTGTAGCTCCACCTGGGGCCTGGCAAAGGATCTCTGCATCCACTTCCATCAGTTATTGGATGAGAGTTCCAGCATGACCATTAGGGTGTTTGGCCATCTGATCACCAGACTAGGTCAGATCAGGCTTTTTCTCAACAATTGCCAGTAGTCTACAGTGGATGTATCATTGTGGATATCTGGGGACCTCTCTTGCACTTTGCTTCTTCCTGTTTTCATGTGGTCTTCATTTATCATGGTCTGTTATACCTTGTTCTTCCTCTTTGTTCTTGATCCAGCTGGGATATTCCTGCTCCCCTAAGCTTTCTTTCCCTCTAAACTTGCCCTTCATTACTCCCACTGTCATCTAGGTTGTTCATGTAGATCTCATCCATTTCTCTGTCATTGGGCAATCCTGTGTCTTTCCTAGGGTCCCATATTCTAGGTAGCCTCCCTAGAGTTGTGTAGTAGTCTAGTGATCTTTGTTTTACATCTAGTATTCTCCTATGAGTGAGTACATACCATGTTTGTCCTTCTGAGTCTGGGTTACCTCACTCAGGATGATTTTTTCTAGATCCATCCATTTGCCTGCAAACCTCATGATGTCATTGTTTTCTCTGCTGAGTAGTACTCCAATGTGTACCACATTTTCTTTATCCATTCTTCAGTTGAAGGGCATCTAGGTTGTTTCCAGGTTCTGGCTATTACAAACAATGCTGATATGAATACAGCTGAGCAAATGCCCTTGTGGTATGATTGAGCATTCCTTGGGTATATGCCTAAGAGTGCTACAGCTGGGTCTTGGGGGAGATGGAGTCCCAATTTTCTAAGGAAGCGCCATATTGATTTCCTAAGTGGCTGTACAAGCTTGCATTCCCACCATCAGTGGAGGAGAGTTCCCCTTGCTCCACATCCTCTCCAGCATAAGCTGTCTTCTGTGCTTTTGATCTTAGCCATTCTGACAGGTATAAGGTGGTATCTCAGAGTCGTTTTGATTTGCATTTCCAGGATAATTAGGAATGTTGAGCAATTCCTTAAATGTCTTTCAGCCATTTGAGCTTCCTCTGTTGAGAATTGCCTGTTTAGTTCTATAGGCCATTTCTTAATTGGACTGTTGGGCATTTTGATGTCTAATTTCTTGAGTTTTTTATATATTCTGCATATCAGCCCTCTGCCAGATGTGGGGTTGGTGAAGACCTTTTCCCATTCTTTAGGCAGTCGCTATGTCTTGTTGACCATGTCCTTGGCTCTACAAAAGCTTCTCAGTTTCAACAGGTCCCATAGATTGATTGTTTCTCTTAGTGTCTGCTGTTATATTTAGAAAATGATCTCCGGTGCCAATATGTTCAAAACTACTTCCTACTTTCTCTTCTATCTGGTTCAGAGTAATTGGATTTATGTTGAAGTCTTTGATCCACTTCGACTTAAGTTTTGTGCATGGTGACAGATATGGATCTATTTGCAGCCTTCTACACATTGACATCCAGTTATGCCAGCACCATTTGTTGAAAATGCTTTCTTTTTTTTCCCATTGTACAGATTTGGCTTCTTTGTCAAAGATTATATGTTCATATGTGTGCGGGTTAATGTCAGGGTCTTCAATTCTATTCCATTGGTCCACATGTTGGTTTTTATGCCAATACCAAGCTGTTTTTATTACTATAGCTCTATAATAGAGCTTGAGGTCGGGGATCATGATACCTCCAGAGATTTTTTTATTGTACAGCATTCTTTTGGCTGTTCTCTGTTTTTTGTTTTTTCCATATGAAGTTGAGTATTATTCTTTCCAGGTCTGTGAAGAAGTGTGTTGGTAAATTTGATGGGCATTGTGTTGAATCTGTAGATTGCTTTTGGTAAGATCGCCATTTTTACTGTTAATCCTCCCTATCCATGAGCATGGGAGATCTTTCCATTTTCTGACATCTTCTTCAATTTCTTTTTTCAGAGACCTAAAGTTCTTGTCATACAGGTACTTCACATGCTTAGTTAGAGTAACCCTGAGGTATTTTATATCATTTGTGGCTATTGTAATGGGTGATGTATCTCTGATTTCCTTCTCAGCCTGTTTGTCAATTGTATATAAGAGGGCTCCTGATTTTTTTGAGTTGATCTTGTATCCTGCTATGTTGCTGAAGGTGTTTATAAGCTGTATCAGCATTTCTGATTTTCTTGATTTGGATTCTCTCTCTCTCTCTCTCTCTCTCTCTCTCTCTCTCTCTCTCTCTCTCTCTCTCTGTCTTTTGGTTAATTTGGATAAGGGCCTGTCTATCTTGTTGATTTTCTCTAAGAACTAACTCTTTGTTTTATTGGTTCTTTGTATTGTTCTCTTTGTTTCTATTTCATTGCTTTCTCCCCTTAATTTGATTATTTTCTGGTATCAATTCTTCCGGGGGAGTTTGCTTCTTTTTCTTTTTGTTCTATAACTTTCAGGTGTGCTATTAAGTCACTAGTGTGAGATTTCTTCATCTTCTTTATGTGGGCAATTAGAGCTATGAATTTTGCTTTTAGCACTTCTTTCATAAGTTTGGGTATGTTGTACTTTCATTTTCATTGAATTCTAGGAAATCTTTAATTTCTTTCTTTATTTCTTCCTTGGCCTATTGGTGATTCTGTTGGGCATTGTTCAGTTTCCATGAGAGTGTAGGTTTTCTGTAAATTTGTTGTTGTTGAAATCTAACTTTAAGCCATAGTGCTCTCATAAAATACAGGAGCCTATTCCAATTTTTTTTGTATCTGTTGAGATTTGCTTTGAGACCCAGCATGTGGTCAATTTTGGAGAAGGTTCTATGGGGTGCTTAGGATCGAATGTTCTGTAAATATCTATTAAGTCCATTTGAGTCATAATGTCTGTTAGGTCCCTTATTTCTCTGTTAAGTTTCAGTCTGGCAGATCTATCCAGTGGTGAAAGTGGAGTGTTGAACTCTCCCACTACTAGTGTGTGGGGTTTGATGTGTGATTTAAGCTTTAGTAATGTTATTTTACAAAAGTGGATGCCCTTGTATTTGGGGCATAAATGTTCATAGTTGAGACCTCATTTTGGTGGATTTCCCCTGTAAAAAGTTTATAATGCCCTTCCCAATCTCTTTCAGTCGATTTTAGTTTGAAGTCTATTTTATTAGATAGTAGGATAGCTACACTAGCTTGCTTCTTAAGTCCATTTGGTTGGAAACTCTTTTCCCAGCCTTTTACTCTGAGGTAGTGTCTGCCTTTAAAGTTGAGGTGTGTTTCTTGTATGCAGCAGAAGAATGGATCCTGTTTTTGTATCCATTCTGTCAGTCTGTGTCTTTTTCTAGGTGAATTTAGACCATTGATATTAATGGATATTATTGACCAGTGATTGTTAATTCCTATCATTTTTTTGTTGGTTGTATTGTGTTTTTCTTCTTTGGTATTTGTGGTTGTGGGGTTATCTATTGTGTGTATTTTCATGGTTGTATCTAATTTCCTTTGGTTGGATTTTTCCTTCTAGTCTGTTCTGGAGGGCTGGATTTGAGCATAGGTATTTTTTTAAAGCTGAATTTATCATGGAATATTTTGTTTATTCCATCTATGGTGATTGAGAGTTTTGCTAGATATAATAGTCTGGGTTGGAATCCATGGTCTCTTAGTGTCTGCATAACATCAGTCTAGGACCTTCTGTCTTTCAGAGTCTCCATTGAGAAGTCAGGTGTTATTCTGACTGGTCTGCCTTTATATGTTACTTGGCCTTTTTCCTTTTTAGCTCTTAATATTGTTTCCTTATTCTGTATGTTTAATGGTTTGAACACGATGTAGTGAGGGGTCTTTTTTTGGGGATCCAGTCTGTTTGGTGTTCTGTAAGCTTCTTGTACCTTCATAGGCATTTCTTTCTTTTAGTTGGGAAATTTTCTTCTTTGATTTTGTTGAATATTTTCTGTGCCTTTGAGTTGGTATTGTTCTCCTTCTTCTATCCCTATTATTCTTAGGTTTGATCTTTTCATGGTGTCCCAAATTTCCTGGAAATTTTGTGTTATGACTTTTTTGACGTTAGTGTTTTCTTTGACTGATGAATCTGTTTCCTCTATTGTATCTTCAATGCCAGAGATTCTCTCTTCCATCGCTTGTATTCTGTTGGTTATACTTGCATCTGTAGTTCCTGTTTATTTGCTCAGATTTTCCATTTCTAGCCTTCCCTCAGTTTAGGTCTTCTTTATTGCCTCTATTTCAATTTTCAAATCTTGGATTGTATTATTCATCTCTTTAATTGCTTATTGATTTCTTCTAAATTTTTGTCTTTTCTTGAAATTCTTTAAGGGTAGTTTTCATTTCCTCTTTTAAAGCCTCTATCATCTTCTTAAGGTCATTTTTTAAGGTCTATTTCTTCTGCTTCTTCTGCTTTGAGATGTTCAGATCATCATCTAGGTTCTGATGGTGTCATATTGGTCTTTATGTTGTTGACTGTATTTTGCACTTGTGTCTACCCATCTCTGCCTCCACTCTGTGAAAGTGCTGTCTGTGTCTGAGGGAGCCTCTTTTGGTCTGGTTGAGACTCTTCGTCTAATGGGAGCTCTTGTTCTAATCTGGGCCCTTCGTCCAATGTGTGATGTTCCCAGCTGGTGCTATTTATTTTCACTGGTGTCACTAGGGGCTGTTTTCTGTTCCCAATAGGTGCAGGTTGGGCTTGTAACTCCTGTTTTCACTGGTGTTGCAGGGGTCTGTTTTCTTGGTGAGGGAGTGGGGCAAGGGGCAGCTGGCCAGTCCCTGGGTTCCAATGGCTTGGGGGAGATGTACAGGATGTGGTCCCAGGGCCTAGGGGCTAGGGACTTGGTCTGCACAGTCAAGATGATGTCTTACCTGTTCCCAATTGGTCCAGGGTGTGCTTATGTGTCATTTTTTCACTGGTGACCCAGGGGACTATTTTCTTGGCAAGGAGGTGGGCTAACGGGCATCTAGCCAGTCCCTGGGGCTTCAGTGGCTTGGGGGAGTGACACAGGATGAGCCCCAGGAGCCTAGGGCCTAGTGACCAGGTCTGCCCAGTCCAGAGATGGGGCCTTACCTGTTTCTAATAGGTGCAGATAGGGCTTGTGAATCAATTTAAATTTTCTAACTGAGGAAATAAAACTGAATTCTCTTGGGCCAACAGTGGGGCTAAACTAACATTCCCTGGCATGCAAAAAAGAGAAAATATACAGAGTCTCTCCATACCCCCCCTCTCTGTTCTTTATTTCTTTTCTTACCTCAAAAAAGAAACTTAAATGGCAGAGAATCACTCAGCTGTTCAACATCAGTAGTGATCAGGAAAATGCAAATTAAAGCTAGATGGAGACTTCATCCTACACCAGCCAAATGACCAAGGTCAATAAAATAAATGATAGCAGATGCTGGTAATAATGTGGAGTAAGGGGAACACTCATCCATTGCTTCTAGGTTGCAAACTTCAACAACCACTATGAAAGTCAGTATGGCAGTTCTTTGGGAAGTGGGGAAACAATCCACCTCAAGATCCAGCTATACAACTCTTGGACATGTATCCAAAAGATGTGTCATCCTTCTACAGATGCCTGATCAACTATATTCATATTCATTGCTGCTCTATTCATAATGCCCAGAAATTTGTAATAAACTTAATGTCTATGAAGAAAGGAATAAAAAAAGTGTTACATTCACACAGTAGAATATAACTCAGCCATTAAAATAACAAAATCAGGAAATTCACAATTAAATAGATTAAACCAGAAACAAACCATCCTCAATGAGGTAGCCCAGATCCAGAAGATAATCATGTACATATATTCACTTTTTGTAATTGGAGTTTTCCTGCCTGGCCCACAGTCAGGACAAATCTCTCTCACCTGCCAGGCCCATAGATGCTCAGAACCAACCAAGTAAACACACAGAAACTTACATTGTTTAGAAACTGTATGGCCATGGCAGGCTTCTTGTTATCTACTTCTATCTTAAATTAACCCATTTCTATTAATCTATACTTTGCCGCATAGCTCATGGCTCACCAGTACCTTACATCTTGTCATGGCAGCGGCTGGCAGTGTCTCTCCATCCAGTCTTCCACTTCCCATAATTCTCCTCCTCCTTGTCCCGCCTACCCTATCCTTCCTTCCTGGCTACTGGCCAATCAGCACTTTATTTATTTTAACCAATCAGAGCAACACATTTGACATACAGAACATCTCATAGCAACTTTTTATGTATATTTTAGCTGTTGAGTCATTGATAAAAGAGCTACAGTTTATATAAGCACAGAGATTAGATATAGAGAAAGGAATTTTGAGGGAGTGATGGATTTCCTTAGGAAAATGAAATAGAATAGATAGTTATGGATGGATTGTGGAGGCTCTAATGGGAAGATCAAATGGGTAGGGGAAAAGGGGGCATGGAAGGAAATGTGGGAGGAACAGCTAAAACCAAGAATATTTGATGGGAGTATGGCAAACTAATACAGTAGAAGCTTTGTAAGGTGTGTGTGTGTGTGTGTGTGTGTGTGTGTGTGTGTGTGTTTCTGTGGTGGGAGGGTTGTATATGTGTGTAGGCAATCTAAATGTAATTACCAAATAACATGAGGGATAGAATCCCAACTGGATATCACTCATTACCAAATGAAACTTCAGACCTGGGAATGGGTTACATCTAATTGAGTTATTGGCTAAAGAGGCCCCATGGGAACCACCTAACAACCCAGGCTATTGCCAAGGCTATTAGTTGCTCTCTATCCATAGATGGTAAGGCCCTAAGGCTGAAGATAGCACATACACTTCTCATTGATCTTGGAGAATTTGAGCTTGTGCCTACCTAGAGCCTTTATTCCTAGTGGCTAGTGTTCATGGTACTGGAAGATGTTCTTTACACCACCAAAGGAGAAAGGTAAACACAAACCCAGCTACAAAACCTTCAATCCACAGTGGTGATCTGCCTGCAAGATATACCGGTGAGATAGTGGTATAAATCCTGTGGGAGTAGCTCATCAATATTTGATTTGATTTAATGCCCACCCCATGAGATGGAAGCCATAGCTGATGCTGCTGAGGTGGCCAAGAACCTGAGACTAGACCAGGGACATATTAGGAAATCAAATATTTCTGTTCTGTTAAGAGTACATAGCCATACAATAACGTCTAATAACATTCTGCTCTTCTCACAGATCCACCCTGGCTGAGCCATCATTAGAGAAGCTTCCTCCAGCAGCAAATGGAAACAACCACAGAGATCCACAGCCAGAAATATGCAGAGTGGGATACCTTGAAACATACCCTATGCAGAATGTCTCCATCATGTCCCTCCCTTCAGGGCTCAGGAAACTGTGGAAGAGGGAAGAATGTAAGAGCCAGAGGGGATGGAGAACATCAAGAAAACAGGGCCTTCTTAACACAACACATTGGCACACATACAAACTATACAAATTCTGAGACTGAGAAGCATGAGTATTATCTAAACAGGTCTGCACCAGATAGTGTCCTAGAGCTGGTAGGAGAAGGTGACACACATCCCATCACTAACCCAGAAGCTATCTCCATTTTGGGGATGAGGATCAAAATTAAACATATTTAGTCATTTTGGAGGACATTTTTGGAAGAATCCTCCAAATTGCCTTCTATAGTTTTTCTTTTAACTTTTATTTGTACTTTGTGGCTTTCTTATCATGCATCCTGATCCCATTCCTCTCCCTGTCTCTTCTTTTCCACCCTCTGCTCTTGCAACATTCCCCAACCCTGTAAAATAAAATAAAACGTAAGAGAAAAAAATCTCACTATACAATATATCCTTTTGTCCACATATCTTTTCTTGCAAGTGTTCACTGCAGACTCATTGATCTGGTTCATGGCCTCTACTTTCTGCTACTCTGTTCATACTGGGCCCTCACTTGAACATCTGTTGGATATCCTGTTGTTGTTCTGTGTCATGGAGATCCTGCAGCTTTATATCTGCAGAACTGGCCTCTTCCTGTGCTCCAGCAGATCATGATGGAGCAAATGTTGGGGTGGGCCAACTCACGACACAGATTCTGGACCTGGGTGGTAGCTGGATTGGTCAGCCTGCCAGCGTTCCTTAGTCATCACCACCACCATGAAATCTCCAGCCCTTGCTAGTTTACACCATGCAATAAGAAGGAAGGGATGGGGCGAGTTTTTCTGCTTTCATATCCTCAGAGCTGGCTCACCCACACCTACACCACCAGAACCAGCTCTCCTATGTTTCCCAGGTGAAAAACAGGGCCAGGTCTCCAGCGGGCAAGGGGCTGGGGAATCTCTTCCACCTGTCATAGGTGGTTAGGGGAGAGTCAGTGGAGGGCATCTTTCTTTTACCCACACAATCACTTGGCAGACAAGGGGAGCAGGACCAGCTCTCCCACTCTCATTATGTCAGGCCCCACTTGCCAGTACCTGCATAAACAGGGTCCTCTGTTGTCATGCCCAGGAGAGGTGTAGAACTAGCTCTCCTGAGTACTGCAGCCAGTGAGGGGCAGGGACCTTTCTCCCTAGTGTTGCAGCCAGTGAGGGATGGAGACACCTCTGTGCAGCCCTGTCCTCTCTGCCTTCCTGTTAACAGGAGCCACGGATTGTAACACAGGGCCTGGTTACTGCAGGACACTGGACACAAACATGAGTTTTGGCAGCAATCAAGGCCCAGACATCACCATGACCCCTGGTGGCATGCAAGTTACCCACCTCTCCCTGCTCCTCAACACTTCATCACTTCAGATCTGCTCTCAGCACAGGATATGAACCATTCTGTCTCTCTCTCACTACCATAGCCCACCATGTATTTGCTCACACTAACAGTGCCTGACCGCCTGGCTTGTGGGTCTCCCTGTCCAATTCAGTCTTAACAGCACTGGGCCGGGTTGTGTTTTCCCTCCCAATACAACTGTCTTCATCTGTGAAAAATTGTTTTCTTTTAGGGACTCCCACTCCTATGCTCAGTGGTAGATGGCAAACAGGACAGAAACTCAATGGACCCTTTGAAGTCTTTGTCGGATAATGTTGAATTTTGTTTTCTCTTAATTTTACCTTGCATGTCTCTTGTTCATATAGAATTATATACTATGGCCTCTACTTTTGTGTTGCCGTGAGACTCCATGTGGCTGTGTGTCTCCACATCTTTACGTGTTCTTGTACTTGTCTTTGGCTCTTTATCTTCTCTTGGTTTTGATCTTTTCGAATTAGTTTGTTTTTGTTTTATCTTTCAATAGCTAATTTTACTTTGTTATTAAAACTTATATACCTATTTGTTTTCTAAGAAGAAAGAAAAAGGGTGTGGATCCTGATAGGAAGGGACAAAGTAGGAATTTGGATGAATGTGGGACAGGAAACTCTAATCAGGATATAGTGTATGAAAAATATATTTTTAATTAAAAATATTTGAGGAAGTATAGTTATAATGACACATATTTGTGATCCCAGAGCTGGAGAGGCAGAAACAAGAGAATTCCTGGGGCTAACTTATTGGCTGATTTGGCAAGACCCAGCTCAATTGAGAGATGCTCTATCAAAACACAGGGTGAATGGCTTCTGAAGAACACGAACTAAGTGTCCCCTGGCCTCTTCATGCACATGCACATGCACACACATCCTTAATCTCTGCATACACATGTGCACACACATCCTTAATCTGTGCACACACACATGCACGCACATCCTTCATCTGTAGACACTCACATGCACAAACATCCTTCATCTATGCACATACACATGCACACATATCCTTCATCTATGCACACACACATAAACACACATCCTTCATCTGTGCACAAACACATGCACACACATCCTTCACCTGTGTATATACACATGTATACACACATCACAAAAACCATATTGTACAACCTGTATGTGCATACAAACAATTTTATTAAACAATAATATTTGAATAAATGTAGATGAAATGAAGTAGAAATAAACAGGCACATGAAATTTTCATAAGACTCACTAGTTAAGTGACTGTGATAAAAATAGAAAATTTAAATTCACATTTATGGATACATAAAAATTATAATTAGGAAACAATTAAAGCTACAATAAGATATTGAAAGTATTCTTGATGATTTAGAGTATATTAAATGTTTTTTTAAAAAGTTTAAAAAGTCACTATCAACAAGGAGATTCCTTGAGTAACCTTAGCATCTAGGAAACATTTGTGACATAAAATAAAAAGAGATAGTAAGGGAATTCCTATCAAAATATCAATTTAGACTGTACAATAAACTTAAAGGGCTCTATACTATTTGGCAGAAGAAACATAAAAGAATGTATATAAGTTATACCACAAAATTTGTTTCAAACAGTTTTAAAAAGAATCTTTTTTTAATAAAAATATATAATTGCAAAGGTGTTTGAGAGTTTTGCTAGATATAATAGTCTGGGTTGGAATCCATGGTCTCTTAGTGTCTGCATAACATCAGTCTAGGACCTTCTGTCTTTCAGAGTCTCCATTGAGAAGTCAGGTGTTATTCTGACTGGTCTGCCTTTATATGTTACTTGGCCTTTTTCCTTTGCAGCTCTTAATATTGTTTCCTTATTCTGTATGTTTAAGGGTTGAACACGATGTAGTGAGGGGTCTTTTTTTGGGGATCCAGTCTATTGGTGTTCTGTAAGCTTCTTATACCTTCATAGGCATTTCTTTCTTTTAGTTGGGAAAGTTTTCTTCTTCGATTTTGTTGAATATATTTCCTGTGCCTTTGAGTTTGTATTGTTCTCCTTCTATCCCTATTATCTTAGGTTTGATCTTTTCATGGTGTCCCAAATTTCCTGGAAATTTTATGTTATGACTTTTTTGACGTTAGTGTTTTCTTTGACTGATGAATCTGTTTCCTCTATTGATTCTTCAATGCCAGAGATTCTCTCTTCCATCGCTTGTATTCTGTTTGGTTATTAACTTGTTGTTATAGTTCCTGTTCATTTGCTCAGAATTTTCCATTTCTAGCCTTCCCTCAGTTTAGGTCTTCTTTATGCCTCTATTTCAATTTTCAAATCTTGGATTGTATTATTTCATCTCTTCAATTGCTTATTGATTTCTTCTAAATTTTTGTTTGTCTTTTCTTCAAATTCTTTAAGGGTAGTTTTCATTTCCTCATTTAAAGCCTCTACATCTTCTTAAGGTCATTTTTTAAGGTCTATTTCCTCTGCTTCTTCTGCTTTGAGATGTTCAATCATCATCTAGGTTCTGATGGTGCCATATTGGTCTTTATGTTGTTGACTGTATTTTGCACTTGTGTCTACCCATCTCTGCCTCCACTCTGTGAAAGTGCTGTCTGTGTCTGAGGGAGCCTCTTTTGGTCTGGTTGAGACTCTTCGTCTAATGGGAGCTCTTGTTCTAATCTGGGCCCTTCGTCCAATGTGTGATGTTCCCAGCTGGTGCTATTTTTTTTCACTGGTGTCACTAGGGGCTGTTTTCTGTTCCCAATAGGTGCAGGTTGGGCTTGTAACTCCTGTTTTCACTGGTGTTGCAGGGGTCTGTTTTCTTGGTGAGGGAGTGGGGCAAGGGGCAGCTGGCCAGTCCCTGGGTTCCAATGGCTTGGGGAGATGTACAGGATGTGGTCCCAGGGCCTAGGGGCTAGGGACTTGGTCTGCACAGTCAAGATGATGTCTTACCTGTTCCCAATTGGTGCAGGGTGTGCTTATGTGTCATGTTTTCACTGGTGAGCCAGGGGACTGTTTTCTTGGCAAGGAGGTGGGCTAACAGGCATCTGGCCAGTCTCTGGGGCTTCAGTGTCTTGGGGAGTGACACAGGATGAGCCCCAGGAGCCTAGGGCCTAGTGACCAGGTCTGCCCAGTCCAGAGATGGGGCCTTACCTGTTTCTAATAGGTGCAGATAGGGCTTGTGATCAATTTAAATTTTCTAACTGAGGAAATAAAACTGAATTCTCTTGGGCCAACAGTGGGGCTAAACTAACATTCCCTGGCATGCAAAAAAGAGAAAATATACAGAGTCTCTCCATACCCCCCCTCTCTGTTCTTTATTTCTTTTTTACCTCAAAAAGAAACTTAAGTGGCAGAGAATCACTCAGCTGTTCAACATCAGTAGTGATCAGGAAAATGCAAATTAAAGCTAGATGGAGACTTCATCCTACACCAGCCAAATGACCAAGGTCAATAAAATAAATGATAGCAGATGCTGGTAATAATGTGAAGTAAGGGGAACACTCATCCATTGCTTCTAGGAGTGCAAACTTAACAACCACTATGAAAGTCAGTATGGCAGTTCTTTGGGAAGTGGGAAACAATCCACCTCAAGATCCAGCTATACAACTCTTGGATATGTATCCAAAAGATGTGTCATCCTTCTACAGATGCCTGATCAACTATATTCATATTCATTGCTGCTCTATTCATAATGCCCAGAAATTTGTAATAAACTTAATGTCTATCAAGAAAGGATAAAAAAAGTGTTACATTCACACCAGTAGAATATAACTCAGCCATTAAATAGCAAAATCAGGAAATCACATTAAATAGATTAAACCAGAAACAAACCATCCCAATGAGGTAGCCCAGATCCAGAAGATAATCATGTATATATATTCACTTTTTGTAATTGGAGTTTTCCTGCCTGGCCCACAGTGAGACAAATCTCTCTCACCTGCCAGGCCCATAGATGCTCAGAATCAACCAAGTAAACACACAGAAACTACATTGTTTAGAAACTGTATGGCCATGGCAGGCTTCTTGTTATCTACTTCTGTCTTAAATTAACCCATTTCTATTAATCTATACTTTGCCGCATAGCTCATGGCTTACCAGTACCTTACATCTGTCATGGCGGCGGCTGGCAGTGTCTCTCCATCCAGTCTTCCACTTCCCATAATTCTCCTCTCCTTGTCCCACCTACCCTATCCTTCCTTCCTGGCTACTGGCCAATCAGCACTTTATTTATTTTAACCAATCAGAGCAACACATTGACATACAGAACATCTCATAGCAACTTTTTATGTATATTTAGCTGTTGAGTCATTGATAAAAGAGCTACAGTTTATATAAGCACAGAGATTAGATATAGAGAAAGGAATTTTGAGGGAGTGATGGATTTCCTTAGGAAAATGAAATAGAATAGATAGTTTGGATGGATTGTGGAGGCTCTAATGGGAAGATCAAATGGGTAGGGGAAAAGGGGGCATGGAAGGAAATGTGGGAGGAACAGCTAAAACTAAGAATATTTGATGGGAGTGATGGCAAACTAATACAGTAGAAGCTTTGTAAGTGGTGTGTGTGGTGTGTGTGTGTGTGTGTGTGTGTGTGTGTGGTGTTTCTGTGTGGAGGGTTGTATATGTGTGTAGGCAATCTAAATGAATTACCAAATAACATGAGGGATAGAACCCCAACTGGATATCACTCATTACCAAATGAAACTTCAGACCTGGAATGGGTTACATCTAATTGAGTTATTGGCTAAAGAGGCCCCATGGGAACCACCTAACAACCCAGGCTATTGCCAAGGCTATTAGTTGCTCTCTATCCATAGATGGTATAGGCCTAAGGCTGAAGATAGCACATACACTTCTCATTGATCTTGGAGAATTTGAGCTTGTGCCTACCTAGAGCCTTTATTCCTAGTGGCTAGTGTTCATGGTACTGGAAGATGTTCTTACACCACCAAAGGAGAAAGGTAAACACAAACCCAGCTACAAAACCTTCAAACCACAGTGGTGATCTGCCTGCAAGATATACCGGTGAGATAGTGGTATAAATCCTGTGGGAGTAGCTCATCAATATTTTGTTTGATTTAATGCCCACCCCATGAGATGGAAGCCATAGCTGATGCTGCTGAGGTGGCCAAGAACCTGAGACTAGACCAGGGACATATTGGGAAATCAAATATTTCTGTTCTGTTAAGAGTACATAGCCATACAATAACGTCTGATAACATTCTGCTCTTCTCACAGATCCACCCTGGCTGAGCCATCATTAGAGAAGCTTCCTCCAGCAGCAAATGGAAACAACCACAGAGACCACAGCCAGAAATATGCAGAGTGAGATACCTTGAAACACAACTCTATGCAGAATGTCTCCATTATGTCCCTCCCTTCAGGGCTCAGGAAACTGTGGAAGAGGGAAGAATGTAAGAGCCAGAGGGGATGGAGAACATCAAGAAAACAGGCCTTCTTAACACAACACATTGGCACACATACAAACTATAACAATATCTGAGACTGAGAAGCATGAGTATTATCTAAACAGGTCTGCACCAGATAGTGTCCTAGAGCTGGTAGGAGAAGGTGACACACATCCCATCACTAACCAGAAGCTATCTCCATTTTGGGGATGAGGATCAAAATTAAACATATTTAGTCATTTTGGAGGACATTTTTGGAAGAATCCTCCAAATTGCCTTCTATAGTTTTTCTTTTAACTTTTATTTGTACTTTGTGGCTTTCTTATCATGCATCCTGATCCATTCCTCTCCCTGTCTCTTCTTTTCCACCCTCTGCTCTTGCAACATTCCCCAACCCTATAAAATAAAATAAACATAGAGAAAAAAATCTCACCATACAATATATCCTTTTGTCCATATATCTTTCTTGCAAGTGTTCACTGCAGAATCATTGATCTGGGTCAGGCACTATCCTTAAATGTCTTTCAGCCATTTGAGCTTCCTCTGTTGAGAATTCTCTGTTTAGTTTTATAGCCCATTTCTTAATTGGGCTGTTGGGCATTTTGATGTCTAATATCTTGAGTTCTTTATATATTCTGGATATCAGTCCTCTGTCAGTTGTGGGGTTGGTGAAGACCTTTTCCCATTCTGTAGGCGGTCACTATGTCTTGTTGACCATGTCCTTGGCTCTACAAAAGCTTCTCAGTTTCAACAGGTCCCATTGATTGATTGTTTCTCTCAGTGTCTGCTGTTATATTTAGAAAGTGATCTCCAGTGCCAATGCATTCAAAACTACTTCCTACTTTCTCTTCTATCAGGTTCAGAGTAACTGGATTTATGTTGAAGTCTTTGATTCACTTGGACTTAAGTTTTGTGCATGGTCACAGATATGGATCTATTTGCAGCCTTCTACACATGACATCCAGTTATGCCAGCACCATTTGTTGAAGATGCTTTCTTTTTTTTCCCATTGTACAGATTTGGCTTCTTTGTCAAAGATTATATGTTCATATGTGTGCGGGTTAATGTCAGGGTCTTCAATTCTATTCCATTGGTCCACATGTTGGTTTTTATGCCAATACCAAGCTGTTTTTATTACTATAGCTCTATAATAGAGCTTGAGGTCGGGGATCATGATACCTCCAGAGATTTTTTTATTGTACAGCATTCTTTTGGCTGTTCTCTGTTTTTTGTTTTTCCATATGAAGTTGAGTATTATTCTTTCCAGGTCTGTGAAGAAGTGTGTTGGGTAAATTTGATGGGCATTGTGTTTGAATCTGTAGATTGCTTTTGGTAAGATGGCCATTTTTTCTGTTAATCCTCCCTATCCATGAACATGGGATATCTTTCCATTTTCTGACATCTTCAATTTCCTTTTTTCAGAGACTTAAAGTTCTTGTCATATAGGTCCTTCACATGCTTAGTTAGAGTAACCCCAAGGTATTCTATATCATTTGTGGCTATTGTAATTGGTGATGTATCTCTGATTTCCTTCTCAGCCTGTTTGTCAATTGTATATAAGAGGGCTACTGATTTTTTTGAGTTGATCTTGTATCCTGCTGTGTTGCTGAAGGTGTTTATAAGCTGTATCAGCATTTCTGATTTTCTTGATTTGGATTCTCTCTCTCTCTCTCTCTCTCTCTCTCTCTCTCTCTCTCTCTCTCTCTCTCTGTGTGTGTGTGTGTGTGTGTGTGTGTGTGTGTGTGTGTGTGTGTGTCTTTTGGTAAATTTGGATAAGGGCTTGTCTGTCTTTCTATCTCATTGATTTTCTCAAAGAACCAACTCTGTTTTATTGGTTATTTGTATTGTTCTCTTTGTTTCTATTTCATTGCTTTCTCCCCTTAATTTGATTATTTCCTGTCATCAATTCTTCCAGGGGAGTTTGCTTCTTTTTCTTTTTGTTCTATAACTTTCAGGTGTGCTATTAAGTCACTAGTGTGAGATTTCTTCATCTTCTTTATGTGGGCATTTAGAGCTATGAATTTTCCTTCTAGCACTTCTTTCATAAGTTTGGGTATGTTGTACTTTCATTTTCATTGAATTCTAGGAATTCTTTAATTTCTTTCTTTATTTCTTCCTTGGCCTATTGGTGATTCAGTTGGCCATTGTTCAGTTTCCATGAGAGTGTAGGTTTTCTGTAAATTTGTTGTTGTTGAAATCTAACTTTAAGCCATAGTGCTCTCATAAAATACAGGAGCCTATTCCAATTTTTTTTGTATCTGTTGAGATTTGCCTTGTGACACAGCATGTGGTCAATTTTGGAGAAGGTTCTATGTGCTGCTTAGGATTGAATGTTCTGTAAATATCTATTAAGTCCATTTGAGTCATAATGTCTGTTAGGTCCCTTATTTCTCTGTTAAGTTTCAGTCTGGCAGATCTATCCACTGGTGAAAGTGGAGTGTTGAACTCTCCCACTACTAGTGTGTGAGGTTTGATGTGTGATTTAAGCTTTAGTAATGTTATTTTACAAAAGTGGATGCCCTTGTATTTGTGGCATAAATGTTCATAGTTAAGACCTCATTTTGGTGGATTTTCCCTGTGATATGTGTATAATGCCCTTCCCAATCTCTTTCAGTTGATTTTAGTTTGAAGTCTATTTTATTAGATAGTAGGATAGCTACACTAGCTTGCTTCTTAAGTCCATTTGATTGGAAACTCTTTTCCCAGCCTTTTACTCTGAGGTAGTGTCTGCCTTTAAAGTTGAGGTGTGTTTCTTGTATGCAGCAGAAGAATGGATCCTGTTTTTGTATCCATTCTGTCAGTCTGTGTCTTTTTCTAGGTGAATTTAGACCATTGATATTAATGGATATTAATGACCAGTGATTGTTAATTCCTATTATTTTTTGTTGGTAGTATTGTGTTTTTCTTCTTTGGTATTTGTGGGTGTGGGGTTATCTATTGTGTGTATTTTCATGGTTGTATCTAATTTCCTTTGGTTGGATTTTTCCTTCTAGTCTGTTCTGGAGGGCTGGATTTGAGCATAGGTATTTTTTTAAGCTGAATTTATCATGGAATATTTTGTTTATTCCATCTATGGTGATTGAGAGTTTTGCTAGATATAATAGTCTGGGTTGGAATCCATGGTCTCTTAGTGTCTGCATAACATCAGTCTAGGACCTTCTGTCTTTCAGAGTCTCCATTGAGAAGTCAGGTGTTATTCTGACTGGTCTGCCTTTATATGTTACTTGGCCTTTTTCCTTTGCAGCTCTTAATATTGTTTCCTTATTCTGTATGTTTAAGGGTTTGAACACGATGTAGTGAGGGGTCTTTTTTTGGGGATCCAGTCTATTTGGTGTTCTGTAAGCTTCTTATACCTTCATAGGCATTTCTTTCTTTTAGTTGGGAAAGTTTTCTTCTTCGATTTTGTTGAATATATTTCCTGTGCCTTTGAGTTGGTATTGTTCTCCTTCTATCCCTATTATTCTTAGGTTTGATCTTTTCATGGTGTCCCAAATTTCCTGGAAATTTTATGTTATGACTTTTTTGACTTTAGTGTTTTCTTTGACTGATGAATCTGTTTCCTCTATTGTATCTTCAATGCCAGAGATTCTCTCTTCCATCGCTTGTATTCTGTTGGTTATATAACTTGTTGGTTATAGTTCCTGTTCATTTGCTCAGATTTTCCATTTCTAGCCTTCCCTCAGTTTAGGTCTTCTTTATGCCTCTATTTCAATTTTCAAATCTTGGATTGTATTATTCATCTCTTCAATTGCTTATTGATTTCTTCTAAATTTTTGTTTGTCTTTTCTTCAAATTCTTTAAGGGTAGTTTTCATTTCCTCATTTAAAGCCTCTACCATCTTCTTAAGGTCATTTTTTAAGGTCTATTTCCTCTGCTTCTTCTGCTTTGAGATGTTCAAATCATCATCTAGGTTCTGATGGTGCCATATTGGTCTTTATGTTGTTGACTGTATTTTGCACTTGTGTCTACCCATCTCTGCCTCCACTCTGTGAAAGTGCTGTCTGTGTCTGAGGGAGCCTCTTTTGGTCTGGTTGATACTCTTCGTCTAATGGGAGCTCTTGGTCTAATCTGGGCCCTTCGTCCAATGTGTGATGTTCCCAGCTGGTACTATTTATTTTCACTGGTGTCACTAGGGGCTGTTTTCTGTTCCCAATAGGTGCAGGTTGGACTTGTAACTCCTGTTTTCACTGGTGTTGCAGGGGTCTGTTTTCTTGGTGAAGGAGTGGGGCAAGGGGCAGCTGGCCAGTCCCTGGGTTCCAATGGCTTAGGGGAGATGTACAGGATGTGGTCCCAGGGCCTAGGGGCTAGGGACTTGGTCTGCACAGTCAAGATGATGTCTTACCTGTTCCCAATTGGTGCAGGGTGTGCTTATGTGTCATGTTTTCACTGGTGAGCCAGGGGACTGTTTTCTTGGCAAGGAGGTGGGCTAACAGGCATCTGGCCAGTCTCTGGGGCTTCAGTGTCTTGGGGGAGTGACACAGGATGAGCCCCAGGAGCCTAGGGCCTAGTGACCAGGTCTGCCCAGTCCAGAGATGGGGCCTTACCTGTTTCTAATAGGTGCAGATAGGGCTTGTGACTCAATTTAAATTTTCTAACTGAGGAAATAAAACTGAATTCTCTTGGGCCAACAGTGGGGCTAAACTAACATTCCCTGGCATGCAAAAAAGAGAAAATATACAGAGTCTCTCCATACCCCCCCTCTCTGTTCTTTATTTCTTTTCTTACCTCAAAAAAGAAACTTAAGTGGCAGAGAATCACTCAGCTGTTCAACATCAGTAGTGATCAGGAAAATGCAAATTAAAGCTAGATGGAGACTTCATCCTACACCAGCCAAATGACCAAGGTCAATAAAATAAATGATAGCAGATGCTGGTAATAATGTGAAGTAAGGGGAACACTCATCCATTGCTTCTAGGAGTGCAAACTTCAACAACCACTATGAAAGTCAGTATGGCAGTTCTTTGGGAAGTGGGGAAACAATCCACCTCAAGATCCAGCTATACAACTCTTGGATATGTATCCAAAAGATGTGTCATCCTTCTACAGATGCCTGATCAACTATATTCATATTCATTGCTGCTCTATTCATAATGCCCAGAAATTTGTAATAAACTTAATGTCTATCAAGAAAGGAATAAAAAAAGTGTTACATTCACACAGTAGAATATAACTCAGCCATTAAAATAGCAAAATCAGGAAATTCACAGTTAAATAGATTAAACCAGAAACAAACCATCCTCAATGAGGTAGCCCAGATCCAGAAGATAATCATGTATATATATTCACTTTTTGTAATTGGAGTTTTCCTGCCTGGCCCACAGTCAGGACAAATCTCTCTCACCTGCCAGGCCCATAGATGCTCAGAATCAACCAAGTAAACACACAGAAACTCACATTGTTTAGAAACTGTATGGCCATGGCAGGCTTCTTGTTATCTACTTCTGTCTTAAATTAACCCATTTCTATTAATCTATACTTTGCCGCATAGCTCATGGCTTACCAGTACCTTACATCTTGTCATGGTGGCGGCTGGCAGTGTCTCTCCATCCAGTCTTCCACTTCCCATAATTCTCCTCCTCCTTGTCCCTCCTACCCTATCCTTCCTTCCTGGCTACTGGCCAATCAGCACTTTATTTATTTTAACCAATCAGAGCAACACATTTGACATACAGAACATCTCATAGCAACTTTTTATGTATATTTTAGCTGTTGAGTCATTGATAAAAGAGCTACAGTTTATACAAGCACAGAGATTAGATATAGAGAAAGGAATTTTGAGGGAGTGATGGATTTCCTTAGGAAAATGAAATAGAATAGATAGTTATGGATGGATTGTGGAGGCTCTAATGGGAAGATCAAATGGGTAGGGGAAAAGGGGGCATGGAAGGAAATGTGGGAGGAACAGCTAAAACTAAGAATATTTGATGGGAGTATGGCAAACTAATACAGTAGGAGCTTTGTAAGGTGTGTGTGTGTGTGTGTGTGTGTGTGTGTGTTTCTGTGGTAGTGGGAGGGTTGTATATGTGTGTAGGCAATCTAAATGAAATTACCAAATAACATGGGGGATAGAACCCCAACTGGATATCACTCATTACCAAATGAAACTTCAGACCTGGGAATGGGTTACATCTAATTGAGTTATTGGCTAAAGAGGCCCCATGGGAACCACCTAACAACCCAGGCTATTGCCAAGGCTATTAGTTGCTCTCTATCCATAGATGGTAAGGCCCTAAGGCTGAAGATAACACATACACATCTAATTGATCTTGGAGAATTTGAGCTTGTGCCTACCTAGAGCCTTTATTCCTAGTGGCTAGTGTTCATGGTACTGGAAGATGTTCTTCACACTACCAAAGGAGAAAGGTAAACACAAACCCAGCTACAAAACTTTCAATCCACAATGGTGATCTGCCTGCAAGATATACTGGTGAAATAGTGGTATAAATCCTGTGGGAGTAGCTCATCAATATTTGATTTGATTTAATGCCTACCCCATGAGATGGAAGCCATAGCTGATGCTGCTGAGGTGGCCAAGAACTTGAGACTAGACCAGGGACATAATAGGAAATCAAATATTTCTGTTCTGTTAAGAGTACATAGCCATACAATAATATCTGATAACATTCTGGTCTACTCACAGATCCACCCTGGCTGAGCCATCATTAGAGAAGCTTCCTCCAGCAGCAAATGGAAACAACCACAGAGACCCACAGCCAGAAATATGCAGAGTGAGATGCCTTGAAACACAACTCTATGCAGAATGTCTCCATTATGTCCCTCCCTTCAGGGCTCAGGAAACTGTGGAAGAGGGAAGAATGTAAGAGCCAGAGGGGATGGAGAACATCAAGAAAACAGGGCCTTCTTAACACAACACATTGACACACATACAAACTATATAAATTCTGAGACTGAGCAGCATGTGTATTATCTAAACAGGTCTGCACCAGATAGTGTCCTAGAGCTGGTAGGAGAAGGTGACACACATCCCATCACTAACCCAGAAGCTATCTCCATTTTGGGGATGAGGATCAAAATTAAACATATTAGTCATTTTGGAGGACATTTTTGGAAGAATCCTCCAAATTGCCTTCTATAGCTTTTTTTTTTTAACTTTTATTTGTACTTTGTGGCTTTCTTATCATGCATCCTGATCCCATTCCTCTCCCTGTCTCTTCTTTTCCACCCTCTGCCCTTGCAACATTCCCCAACCCTATAAAATAAAACAAAACATAAGAGAAAAAAATCTCACCATACAATATATCCTTTTGTCCATATATCTTTTCTTGCAAGTGTTCACTGCAGAATCATTGATCTGGTTCATGGCCACTACTTTCTGCTACTCTATTCATACTGGGCCCTCACTGGAACATCTGTTGGATATCCTGTTGTTGTTCTATGTCATGGAGATCCTGCAGCTTTATATCTGCAGAACTGGCCTCCTCCTGTGCTCCAGCAGATCACAATGGAGAAAATGTTGGGGTGGGCCAACTCACGACACAGATTCTGGACCTGGGTGGTAGCTGGGTTGGTCAGCCTGCCAGCGTTCATTAGTCATCACCACCACCATGAAATCTCCAGCCCTGGCTAGTTCACACCATGCAATAAGAAGGAAAGGATAGGGTGAGTTTTTCTGCTTTCATGTCCTCAGAGCTGGCTCACCCACACCTACACCACCAGAACCAGCTCTCCTATGTTTCCCAGGTGAAAAACAGGGCCAGGTCTCCAGCGGGCAAGGGGCTGGGGAATCTCTTCCACCTGTCATAGGTGGTTAGGGGAGAGTCAGTGGAGGGCATCTTTCTTTTACCCACACAATCACTTGGCAGACAAGGGGAGCAGGACCAGCTCTCCCACTCTCATTATGTCAGGCCCCACTTGCCAGTACCTGCATAAACAGGGTCCTCTGTTGTCATGCCCAGGAGAGGTGTAGAAGCAACTCTACTGAGTACTGCAGCCAGTGAGGGGCAGGGACCTTTCTCCCTAGTGTTGCAGCCAGTGAGGGGTGGGGCCACCTCTGTGCAGCCCTGTCCTCTCTGCCTTCCTGTTAACAGGAGCCATGGATAGTAACACAGAGCCTGGTTACTTCAGGACCCTGGACACAAACATGAGTTTTGGCATCAGTCAAGGCCCAGACATCACCATGACCCCTGGTGGCATGCAAGTTACCCACCTCTCCCTGCTCCTCAACACTTCACCACTTCAGATCTGCTCTCAGCACAGGATATGAACCATTCTGTCTCTCTCTCTCTCTCACTCCCATAGCCCACCATGTATTTGCTCACATTAACAGTGCCTGACCGCCTGGCTTGTGGGTCTCCTTCTCCAATTCAGTCTTAACAGCACTGGGCCGGGTTGTGTTTTCCCTCCCAATACAGCTGTCTTCATCTGTTAGTCACTAGCAAGTGAAAAATTGTTTTCTTTTAGGGACTCCCACTCTTAAGGGTAGATCCTGTTCTCAGTGGTAGATGGCAAACAGGACACAAACTCAATGGACCCTTTGAAGTCTTTGTCAGATAATGTTGAATTTTGTTTTCTCTTAATTTTACCTTACATGTCTCTTGTTCATATAGAATTATATACTATGGCCTCTACATTTGTGTTTCCGTGAGATTCCTGTGTGGCTTGTGTGTCTTCACATCTTTATGTGTTCTTGTGCTTTTCTTTGGCTCTTTATCTTCTATTGGTTTTGACCTTTTCGAATTAGTTTGTTTTTGTTTTATCTTTCAATAGCTAATTTTACTTTGTTATTAAAACTTATATACCTATTTGTTTTCTAAGAAGAAAGAAAAAGGGTGTGGATCCTGATAGGAAGGGACAAAGTAGGAATTTGGATGAATGTGGGACAGGAAACTCTAATCAGGATATAGTGTATGAAAAATATATTTTTAATTAAAAATATTTGAGGAAGTTTAGTTATAATGACACTTATTTGTGATCCCAGAGCTGGAGAGGCAGAAACATGAGAATTCCTGGGGCTACCTTATTGGCTGATTTGGCAAGACCCAGCTCAAGTGAGAGATGCTCTATCGAAACACAGGGTGAATGGCTTCTGAAGAACAAGAACTAAGTGTCTCCTGGCCTCTTCATGCACATGCACATGCACATGCACACACATCCTTAATCTCTGCATACACATGTGCACACACATCCTTAATCTGTGCACACACACATGCACGCACATCCTTCATCTGTAGACACACACATGCACACACATCCTTCATCTATGCACATACACATGCACACATATCCTTCATCTATGCACACACACATAAACACACATCCTTCATCTGTGCACAAACACATGCACACACATCCTTCACCTGTGTATATACACATGTATACACACATCACAAAAACCATATTGTACATCCTGTATGTGCATACAATTTTATTAAACAATAATATTTCAATAAGTATAGATTAAATGAAGTAGAAATAAACAGGCACATGAAATTTTCATATGACTCACTAATTAAGTGACTGTGATAAAAATAGAAAATTTAAATTCACATTTATGGATACATAAAAATTATAATTAGGAAACAATTAAAGCTACAATAGGATATTGAAACTATTCTTGATGATTTAGAGTATATTAAATGTTTTTTAAAAAAGTTTAAAAAGTCACTATCAACAAGGAGATTCCTTGAGTAACCTTAGCATCTAGGAAACATTTGTGACATAAAATAAAAAGGAGATAGTAAGGGAATTCCTATCAAAATATCAATTTAGACTGTACAATAAACTTAAAGGGCTCTATACTATTTGGCAGAAGAAACATAAAAGAATGTATATAAGTTATACCACAAAATTTGTTTCAAACAGTTTTAAAAAGAATCTTTTTTTTAATAAAAATATATAATTGCAAAGGACCAGCAAGACTCCTTACAACCATATGTAACTCCAGTTCCCGGACTTCCAATAAACACTTCTTTTTTTTTTTTTTTTTTTTTGGTTTTGGTTTTTCGAGATTGAGTTTCCCTGTGTAGCTTTGTGCTTTCCTGGAAGTCACTTGGTAGCCCAGGCTGGCCTCGAACTCACAGAGATCCACCTGCTTCTGCCTCTCAAGTGCTGGGATTACAGGCATGCGCCACCACTGCCCGGATCAATAAACACTTCTAATTTCTGTGGGGACCTGAAGTGCACACATGCACACATGATGGCAAAACACTCATGCACTTAACTAAACAAATTCTTTTGAAAGAAGAGAAACAATGCCCTTTTTTAAGAAATTGGGTGGCACATTGACCACAAGTTTTTGAGCATATTGATTATTCTGTTATCAGAACTGATTTGTACCAAAGGAGTAATTGTGGGATAGGCACTCATCATAAACTTCTGAACAGTCAGGATGACCGGATCGTACATCCATAACTGGACTGAGGTGAATGAGATGATGAAGTCCACCCAGTACATGACCACAAAGAAAACCACCAGCAGCAAGATGGTCTGGGTGGCCCTCTTCTCAGGGGACACTCTCATGTGGCTGATGCTGTGAAGATGCTTGCATTGCCTCTGATGTCTGAACAAGATAATCACCATGTATGCACTTGTGGTCAACATAACTCCTACAAGAAAGACATCTCTGAAGACTGTCACTGTTAAAATCAGTGCCCTGATGATGTACTTCATGTGAGGGAGTGAGCAATATTTGGTGACCTTCATCTGGTTGGTCTCACTCGTGTTTGTAAAAGCACCAACAAAGAAGATCCGGTTGCTACCAAATGACAAGTTGAAAGACCAAATAAGTAAGAAAGCATAAATCATATATTTTTTTAGTTTATGTTTAAATTTTGCCAACAAAGAGGTTCTAGGACTGATAGTGACAGCCTGGAACACACTCTGGAGGCAGGTGATGCAGATGGAGAGGCCTCTCATCACCCTGCTTATGTAAAAAGTTGTCTTACATTTGAAGTCATTCTCAAAGTTCAGTGAATCTAATACTTCTGAAAGCCAAAGGTCCCCTCCAGTGAGGAACATCATTATGTGGATGAAGGTCAGTTGACAGGAGATCAGGTCAATGGGCTTAAATCTATGAACTAGGATTATGAAAGTGTAGAAAAAAAGGAGGCACATATTGGCTAGGATTCCAAGTACAGTTTGGAAGTAAAGGATATTCTTTATTAAGGACATAAGTAGAAAGTGTATTCATCTTAGCCTCATAGTGGAAACATAATTCATATACCTAGAAAAATAGTAGAGTGTACATCATACTTGTGATTCAATGTCAGTACCTCTATATCAACATTCTTGATTGACTTATTCTTAATTAACCTGTCTCTTTAACATTTGATATTCCAGACTGGATAACATATACATCTCCCTGTGTCTACAGGTATATATATCATACTAGAGATAATAAAGGCATCTACAGTCACATCCTATACAGAATATACGCTGTGTGCCTCTTTTGCCCTAGGTGTCATGCCAATACTATTGATTTACATTGTCTCATTTTATAGTTAACACCTAAAACAGAAGTGATAAACAGAATATTAATCACATTTTTAACACCAAATAAAACCTATGTTGACCTGGAAAATATTCACAAAAGAAATTCAAAAGAGTGTGCTATGTCAGTCAGTCTCACACAGAAAACTTTAATATGCTCTAATTTCTTAGATAGTGAAAATTATGTTTTGACTCCTAATTCTAACAGAATCACAAGGTTAATTCATGATAATCCCACTATTTTAATCAGTAAAGTTTCTGTCTTAGTTCATATTTTCCTTTTTGTATGTCCCTCTTTCTATGAAGTCATACATCGCCAGAATCCAGAATTAAAGATACAGATACAGTTGAAGACCATTATTGTACTTTCCACGCCCGATTAATTGTGTAACCATTACTTATGGTTATAAATGATCCTTACTGTCTCCCAGTTTACCTCCCATCCCACCACCTTTTTGAACACTCCACTTCAGGTATAAAGAACTAACTCCCAGCTGTGAAGAAAAACACAGTGTTTACTTTTATTTTGGAAGGTGAGTAAATCATTAACAGCATGATTCCTTACGACTTTTTTCGTTTTTTGCCTCACAACTTTTTCACCCTCCATATTGTTATTTTACCTACTTACCTCCTTCATTTATATCGATGCCCCCTTTAATAAAGAACCCACCATTTTCTCATTTTTCCCATCAAATCAATTGTGTCCTGCTACTCAGCTGTACCTTCCTCCCACCTTCTCCATTTACTTCCCTCCTCCCTGCTTAGGAGCCCGCCCACCTTTTCCGGTTCCCCTGATGAGATCACTTGTATCCTGCCATTCTCCTTTCCAATGTTCCGTGCCCCACCCCCATCCTGGCCAAGGTCCCCTTTTGCTCTTGTATCTGTATTTACTGTAGGTTACATACTCACATCTGAAAATGTAGAACTAGGAGCCTCCAAGAAGAGAGAACATGTGACACTAAGAAAAATACTACATTCAACATATAGCCACAAACTTGAACTTGCTGAAGATGACCATATAGTGATCTTGTTTTTGAATTTCTGTTTTAAAAGCGATTCAATCTGATGTGAACATAGCTGAGCAAATGCCCTTGTGGTATGATTGAGCATCCCTTGGATATATGCCAAAGAGTGCTATAGCTGGGTCTTGGGGGAGATGGATTCCCAATTTTCTAAGGAAGCTCCATATTGAATTCCAAAGTGGCTGTCCAAGCTTGCATTCCCACCTGTGCTTTTGATCTTAGCCATTCTGACAGGTATAAGGTGGTATCTAAGAGTCATTTTGATTTGCATTTCCCGGATAATTAGGAATGTTGAGCAATTCCTTAAATGTCTTTCAGCCATTTGAACTTCCTCTGTGGAGAATTCTCTATTTAGTTCTATAGCCCATTTCTTTATTGGACTGTTTGGCATTTTGATGTCTAATTTCTTGAGTTCTTTATTTATTCTGGATATCAGCCCTCTGTCAGATGTGGGGTTGGTGAAGGCTTTTTCCCATTCTGTACGCTGTCTCTTTGTTTTGTTGACTGTGTTCTTTGCTCTACAAAAGCTTCTCAGTTTCAATAGGTCCCATAGATTGATTATTTCTCTCAGTGTCTGTGCTACTGGTGTTACATTTAGAAAGTGATCTCTGGTGCCAATGCATTCAAGAGTACTTCCTACTTTCTCTACTATCAGGTTCAGAGTAGCTGGATTTATGTTGAGGTCTTTGGTCCACTTGGATTTAAGTTTTGTGCACGGTGACAGATATGGATCTATTTGCATCTTTCTATACATTGACATCCAGTTATGCCAGCACCATTTGTTGAAGATGCTTTCTTTTTTCCATTGTACATTTTTGGCTTCTTTGTCAAAAATTATATGTTCATAGCTGTGCGGGTTAATGTCAGGGTCTTCAATTTGATTCCATTGGTCCACATGTTAGTTTTTATGCCAGTACCAAGCTGTTTTTATTACAGTAGCTCTATAGTAGAGCTTGAGGTCAGGGATTGTGATGCCTCCAGAGGTTGTTTTATTGTACAGGATTCTTTTGGCTATCCTGGTTTTTTTTTTTTTCCATATGAAGTTTGTATCAGCTTTGTTTGTAATAGCCAGAACCTGGAAACAACCTAGATGCCCTTCAACTGAAGAATGGATAAAGAAAATATGGTACATATACACAATGGAGTACTACTCTGCAGAGAAAAACAATGACATCATGAGGTTTGCAGTCAAATGGATGGATCTAGAAAAAATCATCCTGAGTGAAGTAACCCAGACTCAGAAGGACAAACATGGTATGTACTCACTCATAGAAGGATTCTAGATGTAAAACAAAGATGAATAGACTGCTACACAACTCCAGGGAGGCTACCTAGAAAACAGGACCCTAGAAAAGACCCAAGGATCACCCAATGACAGAGAAATGGATGAGATCTACATGAACAACCTGGATGACAGTGGGAGTAATGAAGGGCAAAATTTGAGGGAAAAAAAAGCTCAGGGGAGCAGGAGATCCCAGCTGGATCAAGAACAGAAAGGGAGAATGAGGAATAACAGACCATGATAAATGAAGACCACATGAGAACAGGAATAAGCAGAGTACTGGAGAGGTCCCCAGAAATTGCTCTACAATCTGAGAAACATCTCTTTACCCCTTCATTATCACAGTATTGGATTTTAGAACTGTCTTGCTTTATGAACTTATGGTGATCTTTGTATTTTTCTTGGTGGAGATAATAACATAATAAACATACAAATATATTAGATAAAAAGTATTTTTATTTTCAAATTTACCATAGTGAGTAATGACCAAAAGTCAGCAGGACTGCTCAGAGAGAACATGGAGAGATTGTGTGACTTTCAGGTGACAAGACACATGGTATTGGCTGGTGCACTGTCCACTGTCAGCAACATTAATAAGTCTTCAGGAATCTCAGGAAGATGAACACCTTAGCCACTCAAATTAGTTCCATGAATACATAATGCCAGCAGAAATATATAGTGATTGTTTTTAATAACGTATTAGTTCCTCGGTATTACCTGATACTCTTAAATAATTTTAATGAAAATTGGAAATTGAGTTTAGCACAGGTGAAACAGGAAACCCACAGACACTGACTAGAGCATTACATTCTCACAGGTATGAACCAGTTTCCCTGAGAGGAAGCAGCAGCAGCAGAATGTCACTGCAGCCTGTGGGAAAGCTGTCATACCACAGCTTGATCACATGTCACATGGTGTAAGTCTGGGAAAGATCTGAAAATGTACACTGTAAGTGTGTGTGTGTGTGTGTGTGTGTGTGTGAGAGAGAGAGAGAGAGAGAGAGAGAGAGAGAGAGAGAGAGAGAGAGAGAGAGAGAGAGAGACAGAGAGAGACAGAGAGAGACAGAGAGAGAGACAGAGAGACAGAGAGACAGAGACAGAAAATGAGACAGAGACAGAAAATGACTTGACTATTGGGCCTAATCCTAGATCAATAGCATATTGTTTGCTGGGTCTGCTAACATGAATATTGTACAGCACTTGAATGAAAAGCTGAGAGTTACGTCAAATATGTTGATGAAATAAATGAACTTGAAGGAACATAGACAGTGTGTCTCTATTTCTGGGTGACTTGATCAAATCCACAAGGGTGCTGACTAGTGCATCAGTGAAAACTTTCAATGTGAATTACTCAAAACAAACTAAAAATTCTGTAATTCTTGCAGATGTAAACTCATGTTTCGATCCTTTGGTTTTTATTGTGTTCATAATCAGTGGCCGGTGACTTAATGACATTTACTGGCATAGTTTATTCCAATTTTTTAAACAACAAAAAAAATTTTTTTTGTTTTTTGAGACAGGGTTTCTCTGTGTAGCTTTGTGCCTTTCCTGGATCTCACTCTGTAGACCAGGCTGGCCTCGAACTCACAGAGATCCGCCTGATTCTGCCTCCTGAGTGCTGGGATTAAAGGCATGTGCCACCACCGCCTGGCAACAAAAATTTTGTAATTGTACATTATCTGATTTCCATTTTAATTTTGTTGTATTTGTATGTGTGCAAGTGTACATGCGTGTGTGCATGTGTGTGTGTGTATGTGAGAGAGAGAGAGAGAGACAGAGACAGAGACAGAGACAGAGACAGAGACAGAGAGGATCTAAACCTGTAGTGCAGACTGACTCCATCAAACTCACAATGCTCCTACCCTTGCCTCCAAAGTGCTGGGATCACAGGTGTGTGCCACCACACCTACTTCCATTATCCATTTGAGTCTCCTGTATGCATTAGTAAATGAGATCCCAACAAAATAAAAATGGACTTATGGCACTCAGAAACTTAACTTAAATTTACTTGGCATTTTTTATGAATGCATATTTAATGGGCAAATTTATTTTTTAACTATTAGGGATTTTTACTTTAAATAATTTTATACTATTGGAGAATTGAAATTAGTTTCTCATTGCTAATGAAAAGCTTACTCATTATTATATATCAATGTTACAAAGTTCAGTTTATAAGCTTAAAATATTAAAACTTAACTCATTTTAATTAAAACATTCAATGTCCAACTGAAAATTTTCCAGCTTACATTTTTGTAAGGATAACTTTACAAGGATTTAATAAATAAGTGAAGTAAGATTTCCAGATATTTTCCAGTACTCAGAAAAGATATACTTTATTAGAAATCACTGTAATAGAATAAACAAATATATGTAGAACTTTTTAAAACTTATTTCCACATTGTTAAGAACATAAGTAGAAACCTTTCTCAGAATTCCTAAGTATATGCAAACTTCTCAGAACAGAAAATTGTTGATAAACTCTAATTTAGTTAACATTTGTTGTATAATTTTGGCTAAAGTTTCATATGAATAAATGTATAGTCAGTTAAGTTGATAAAAGTAGTGGAAATACAAAAACAAAATATCATTTCAATGTAATTTCGTATTATAAATGTAGTCCAGCAAACAAATAAATGTGGGTTCTCTGTTTTGTACCCTCTAATTATTTTAGGTATTTTATGGCAGGAATGTAAGACGAACACAGTTGGTATTACATAGATAAAAACACATTTTTAGAATTTTTAGAGTATGCACTGAGGATAATACGTAGTTGGTATGTACTTAAATATTCCATTTGGGGCTACTTTTTACATATGTACTAGTGTATATTCATTGTAAAAAGTGGAGGATTTTGAGATAATTTCATTCACTATATTACATCCAACCATCATCTTTCACCCCATTAGCCTTTCCTGTCTCTATCCACACATCTGTTAGGCCTTGTCTACTTTCCAAAGCCCCACCTACTGTCACACACATTATATTCAGCAGTCATAGTGAGTTAAATCTATGTTCTTGAATGAATCATTGCACTGATATTTTATGTCTACAAGCATCTGTAGTGTTTGCTTCTGACACAGCAGGGCTCAAAAGCAAAGTTCTAAGCAGAGAACTCTTTAATTTCATTACAGAAAACCCTGCTTCATTCTAGCACTTACAGCTCTCACTATTAATGATTAGAAAAGCAAACACCCACCTGGCCAGGCCTCTGATAAACATCCATGTAGAGTGAAGCCCTAAGAAGCAGTTATAAGGAAGAAATGTCATCAGCTTATCTCTCTCTAGATCCTTAATTATCATGTCATCTGACAGAGAGTAGTTCTAACCTTGAGGTTGTTAGGAAGTTGTACCATCCAATGGGAAAGTGAACTTCTTAATTCCAGGAAAACAGTGGAGTGGGAACAGCTGAGCTCTGGGTTTCCCATGTGTGAGCTAGTCTCCCAGGCCATATCCGTCTGTGTGGATGAGCTGATCCCAGTCCTTGTGGACAAAACAAAAGGAAAATTAATGATGTCCTATTTAAAAGAAGTAGAAAAACATTTTTACTTTCCCAAGGTATCTTTCATACTTCCAAAACATTCCTGATAGCCACTATACTTACTTGATAGTGTCTTCAGAGTCTCATCTGGAAATTATTAACACTTTTGCTAACATTAGGAAATGTCCAAACCAGTCACATAACCTTCAACCTACAGTCTGTCCTCCTGTGGGATGTGCTGAGGTAACGGTGGCCTAGAGATTGAGAGAGTGACCGACTCATGACTGGTCTAGCCTAAAACCCTGGCAGGAGAGTAATCCCAACCCTGACACTGCTGTGATCATCAGGACCCACAGGCTAGCTGACCCAGAGATCTGGAATAGAACCAAACATGACTGGAGAAAAAAATGTCAGTGTAATGATGCCTAACATTATTGTGCTATGCACATAGATTGGTACCTAGCCCAATAGTCATCACAGAGGCTTCCTCCAGCAACTGATGGAAACAGATGCAGACCCACAACTAAACATAAGGCAGAAATGAAGAAGAAAAGAAAAGAAAACTTCTATAGCTAAAACCTGTGCTTTTGCTTATTCAAAGGGAAGTATTCAAAACTTTGCCATGATATATAAAATCAACCCCAAAGCAGAGATTCTTTGGTGGCTGGACAGGGACTAAGATATGAATCACAGAAAAGATGATCTAATACGTACCAGAGCTGCAGTGGTTTAAATGAGATTTTCCCCAGAGTCTTGGGCATTTGAACACTTGTTTTCCGTTTGATGTTGGTGTACAATGTGAAGCACTTATTTATATATTCTTTACTATTAAAAATTTAGAAGTTAGATATTGGGTGAGAACCTGAATGATCAGAGAAGTGGAAAAGTGACGATTGATCTCTCTCTCTCTTTCTCTCTTCTCTCTCTCTCTCTCTCTCTCTCTCTCTCTCTCTTTCTCTCTCTCTCATTCTTAGATCTCATAAATCTGAGACTCTCTATCTCCAGCCCACTACTGCCTGTGTCTTTCTATCTGTTCTTGGTCTTACAAAACCTCTATGTCTAATTTTGGTCAGCTAGTAGCTAGTTCCACCCTCTGATTCAAACAAACTTTATTGTCAGTCTCAGGGGCATCACAATGTGATCAAATTATCCCACAATATTTCCCCTTGTTTGTCTAAATAAAAATGGAAGATTCTAACTCGAACACAGTATAAATATATACAAGAAGAACAATTATTGGGTAAGAATTACATTCACAAGGTCCAGTCCATTCATTTGACAAAAACAGAAAAAAGACTCCATTTTCTATTATATCTTTGTGAGTCCAAAGTGTTTTACCTAATTTACTTTCTATCCTAACTTATATTACCAATCCAAAAGTAATTTTGTTTTACCTCAAAATGTTTTATTGGAGAAACAATTTAATTATGTCACTCAAACTTATACACTTTACACCACTTTAGTGATTTTCTTTTTTGAATTTGTTCATAAGGAAAACTATAACTCTCTAGTCTTCAACTCCTTTAGAGACACAAGAAAGATATGATATTACCTGAGTAAAAAGGAAGTGCAGAGCAAACAACTTCTGAAACTAGAAATGACAAAACATTTGGCTGCCTAGACAGTCATATATGGTTCTTTTGCAAGGATGGGGCATCCTTCATTGACCTCCTGGCCTAGAATATCTGACAGCCTTTTCTATGAAGAAGGATTTTTGAAGGACTATCATACCTTGTCTTGGCAAAAATTGGTAGCCACATTTTTGTGATTCCTGCTTGTCCAATTTGGACAGTATACTGTCAGTAATTGAGGCAAGAGCTAACTTTTGTCACAAAGAAATCAAGCTCCATGTGGAGGTTCTTTGATGTCTATCATCTTCTCTGAAGTAGACTTGTGCTGTCAAGGGCAGACATAACTCATTGTCATGAAAAATCTTTGTTATTAAAACATCTTAAATGCCATATTCTATAGGCCTCTGAAGTATTTGAAGATCATCTGTCTATCTAAAATATATCTATGTTGGACACTGAAAACATACATAACATGAGTATAAGTTTGAGTGATATAGGCGACTACTAACCTGCATTTCTTTATTATCTTAAATAGTTGGAATAATAAGGTCCAAGAGCTAGAAGCATACATTTCATTGTCAAATGAGCTACAAAGGTACAATATCTTAAACAAGAGAAGAAACATATGTACAGAATGGTCTTACAAAAATAACCTTATATTTGTATGAATATACAAAAATCTATACCAATGTAAACTACTTAAGCCTAGTAGTTGCTTTTTTAATTTAAATGTAGATTCAATAATCTACTCTTTTATCCTATCATTGCTGTACCCCCTTTTAATTTTCAGAAAGAGATTCCTGAATCTAATCTCCTTTGTTTAGTTTCCTCCCTTACTATGACCAATAACAACTGGGAATCAACCACACTGATGGATGATAAACATCTAGAAGCCACCAAACGACTTAAAGCCACCCACCCCACTTCATAGGGATGTGGGTATCATGTTTTTTATACTGTTTCTTGTTATCTAGTAGTGATGGAATCTTTATGGGACCCTGAAAAGATTGAGATAATTGGCAAGTGCTGAGAGAGCTAGTTGTTGTCCAGTCTCTGTGTGATGGAAAAGTGTAGGGCTTATCTGGAGTCCTGGCTGGAGTAGTCTATGAGGTTGGACTATTTCAGCTAGCCACCTTGAAATTGTCCTAAGCTGTCCAAATCTGATCTTTGGGTGGTTTTCACCACCTTTATGGCATTACCCACAATGTGGGTGTAATCATCATTGTGTGACCCCATTATCATTTGGGAAACTTCAAAAGTTACTGTTAAATATGGATAAAAATTAAAAATTTTAAATGTCATATGCAGCTGTTCTCAGAAAAGTTAAAGTTCACATTTTGTTAAATGTTAAATACATTCAAGATATACAAACTTAATTCTGAATACCTGATTCAGACACAAGCCTGAAATCATGTATAGAAATGTAGTTGAATCCTTTTTAGAATTAGTTAGTAATCTATATGACCATTAATAACATGACAGAAAGCTTAAATATATAATGAATATAAGTGATTAATATGTATGTAATAATCTTACAAATTTTGAGATATTTATACCTTAAGAAAAATTTTAAAGAGTCAAAATAAAATCAAAGGATTATGAGATTGGTGGCAACAGACTAGTTCCTTAATTTTGGCTTTTATTTTGTTCCATATCAGTTGGCACTTCTGAGATGACAGAGATTTTGGAATTTTCCTTAACAAGTATGTTGGGTTTAGAGAAGGAGAGAGCCATGTTCCCACTCCAAGGCCCACTTTAATTTTTTTCCATATAAAGTTAAGTATTGTTCTTTCCTGGGCTCTGAAGAATTGTGTTGGGATTTTGATGGGGATTGCATTGAATCTGTAGATTGCTTTTGGTAAGATTACCATTTTTACTATGTTGACTCTACCTATCCATGAGCATGGGAGATCTTCCCATTTTCTGACATCTTCTTCAATTTCTTTTATCAGGGACTTAAAGTTCTTATCATACTGGTCTTTCACTTGCTTAGTTAGAGTTACCCCAAAGTATTATTGATTATTTGTGGCTATTGTAAAGGGTGGTGTTTCTCTGATTTCTTTCTCAGCCCATTTATCATTTGTATATAGGAGGGCTACTGATTTTTTTTTTTTAGTTAATCTTGTATCCTGCCACCTTACTGAAGGAGTTTATCAGCTGTAGGAGTTCCCTGGTAGATATTTTGGGGTCACTTATGTATACTATCAAACCATCTGCAAATAGTGAAAATTTGACTTTTTCCTTTCCAATTTCTATGGCCTTGATCTCCTTTTGTTGTCTTATTACTCTAGCTAGAAATTCAAGTACTATGTTGAATAAGTATGGGGAGAGTAGACAGCCTTGTCTTGTTCCCAATTTTAGTGGAATTGCTTTGAGTTTCTCTCCATTTAATTTGATGTTGACTATCTGCTTGCTGTAAATTGTCTTTATTATGCTTAGGTATGTTCCTTTTATTCCTGATCTCTCTAGAAACTTTATCATGAAGGGGTGTTGGATTTTATCAAAGGCTTTTTCAGCATCCAATGAGATGATTGTGTGGTTTTTTTCTTTGTTTGTTTATATGCTGTATTACATTGACAGATTTTCATAGGTTAAACCATCCTTGCATTCCTGAGATGAAGTGTACTAGGTCATGGTGGATAATTTTTTTGATGTGTTCTTGGATTCAGTTAGCCAGTTTTTATTGAGTTTTTTTTTCATCAATGTTCATGAGGGAGATTGGTCTGTAATTCTCTTTCTTTGTTACATCTTAATGTGGTTTGAGTATCAGGGTAACTGTAGCATCATAAAAAGAATTTGGTCCAGCTGGGATCTCCTGCTCCCCTAAGCTTTCTCTCCCTCGAAGCTTGCCCTTTGTTACTCGCACTGTCGTCCAGGTTTTCACGTAGATCTCAAGAACAGAAAGGGAGAACAAGGAATAACAGACCATGATAAATGATGACCACATGAGAACAGAAACAGGCAGAGTGCTGGAGAGGTCCCCAGAAATCCACAATGATACATCCTCTGTAGACTGCTGGCAATGGTCTAGAGAAAGCCTGATCTGACCTAGTCTGGTGATCAGATGGCCAAACACCCTAACAGTCGTGCTGGAACTCTCGTCCAATAACTGATGGAAGTGGATGCAGAGATCCTCGGCTAGGCCCCAGGTGGAGCTCCAGGACTCCAATTGTTGCGAAAGAGGAAAGACTGTAAGAGCGTGAATTGTTGAGACCAAGATTGGAAAAGCACAGGGACAAATAGCCAAACAAATACAAGCACATGAAGTATGAACCAAAGGTTGTGGATCCCCCAGCTGGAGCAGGCTCTCTGGATAAGTGAGACAATTGAATAGCTTGAACTGTTTGGGAGGCACCCAGGCAGTGGGACCCAGACCTGTCCTTAATGCATAAGCTGGCTGTTTGGAACCTTGGGCTTACACAGAGACACATTGCTCAGCCTGTAAGGAGGGGACTGGACCTGCCTGTACTGAATCCACCAGGTTTAAATGAATCCCCAGGGGAGTCTTGGCCCTGGAGGAGATGGGAATGGAGGGAAGCGGCTGGGGGGAAAGTGAGGGCAGGGGCGGGAGGGGGGAGGACAGGGGAACCCATGGCTGAAGTGTAAAATTAAAACACAAATAAAATAAATTTTTAAAAAAAGAAAAAAAAAGAAAAAAATAATTTGGTAATGTTCCTTCTGTTCCTATTGTGTGGAACAATTTGAAGAGTATTGGTATTAGCTCCTCTTTGAAAATCTCTTAGAAATCTGAGCTGAAATCATCTGGTCCTGGGCTTTTTTGGTTGGGAGACTTTTAATAATCATTTCTATTTCTTTAGGGGTTATTGCTCTATTTAAATGTTTATCTGAACTTTGGTATGGGGTACCTATCCAGAAAATTGTCCATTTGTTTCAGATTTTCCAATTTTGTGGAGTACATGTTTTGAAGTATGGCCTGATAATTCTCTGGATTTCCTCATTGTCTGTTGTTATGTCTCCCTTTTCATTTCTGATTTTGTTCATTTGAATTCTCTCTGTCTCTCTTGTCTCTGTTTTTGTCTCTGTCTCTTTCTCTCTCTGTCTCTTTCTCTCTGTGTCTCTCTCTGTGTCTCTCTGTCTCTTTCTATCTCTCTCTTCCTTTTGGTTAATTTGGATAAGGGCTTGTCTATCTTGTTGATATTCTTAAAGAACCAACTCTTTGTTTCACTGATTCTTTGTATTGTTCTCTTTGTTTCTATTTTATTGATTTCAGCCATCAATTTGATTATTTCCTGGCATCTGTTTCTCCTGGGTGAGTTTGCTTCTTCTTGTTCTAGAGCTTTCAGTTGTGCTGTTAAATCACTAGTGTGAGATTTCTCCAACTTCTTTATGTGGGCATTTAGAGCTATGAATTTCCCTCTTAGCACTGCTTTCATGGCATCCCAAAAGTTTGGGTATGTTGTACATTCATTTTCATTGAATTCTAGCAAACCATTAATTTCTCTTTTTTCTTCCTAGCCCAACTGTTGATTCAATTGGTCAATATTCAGTTTCCATGAGATCGTAGGCTTTCTGTAATTTTTGTTGTTGTTGAAATCTAACTTTAAGCATGGTGGTCCAACATGGTGGTGATACCAGAGGTTATTTCAATTTTTTTGGTATCTGATGAGATTTGCTTTGTGGTCAATTTTGGAGAAGATTCCATGGGGTGCTGAAAAGAAGGTATATTCTTTTGTGTTAGGTTGAACTATTCTGTAGATATCTATTAAGTCTATTTGTGTCATAATGTCTGTTCGTTCCCTTATTTCTCTGTTAAGTTTTTGTCTCGAAGGCCTGTCCTTTGGTGAGAGTAGGGTGTTGAAGTGTCCTACTACTAGTGTATGGGGTTTGATGTGTGATTTAAGATTTTTAATGTTTCTTATAAGAAGTAGGTGCCCTTTTATTTGGGGAATAAATATTCAGAATTGAGACTTCATCTTGTCGATTTTCCCTATGATAAATATGTAATATCCTTTCCCAATTTCTTTCGATTGGTTTTAGTTTAAAGTCTATTTTATTAGATATTAGGATAGCTACAGCAGCTTGCTTCTTAAATCCATTTGATTGGAAAGTCTTTTCCCAGCCTTTTATTCTGAGATAGTGTCTGTCTTTAAAGTTGAGATGTGTTTCTTGTATGAAGCAAATGGATGGATCTTGTTTTTGTATCCATTCTGTTAGCCTGTATCTTTTTTATAGATGAATTGAAACCATTAATAATGATTGATATTAATCACCAGTGATTGTTAATTCCTGTTATGTTTTGGTGGTGGAGCTGAATGTTTCCATTCCTTGGTATTTGTTGGTGTTGGACTATCTATTGCCTGTGTTTTCATGGGTGTATCTAACTTCCTTAGGTTGGATTTTTCTTTTGAGTGCCTTCTGTAGGGCTGGATTTGTGGAGAGATGTTGTTTAAATCTGGTTTTATCATGTAATAATGTGTTTACTCTGTCTATGTTGAGATTTTTGCTAGTTATAATAGTCTGGGGTTGGCATCTATGGTGATATTACAATTTGACTGAAATGTGATTTTATTTGTATGTTAATAAGGTTGCCTTGGGGTCACAGCAAGCCATAGCAGAGCTGGGCAGTGGTGGTGCATACCTTTAATCCCAACACTTGGAAGGCAGAGCTAGGCAGATCTCTGTGTGTTCAAGGATACAGCCAGCATGGCGATACAAGCCTTTAATCTCAATACCAGCCATAGAAGACCTGGAGGTCTGTACAGACAGGTAGTGACAAGGAGATCATGTGGTTGGGTTTACAACCAATGAGAAGGCAGAACAGAAAGTCTATAAAAAAAAAAGACAGGACACAGGAAGTAGGTCTCTTGCAGAGAGGAAAGACAGCAGCAGCAGTGAAGGGTAAGGTTTTCAACTCTCAGCTATTGGTCTGACCTCTTGGCTATTAACTCTGTATTTGGCTCTGTGTTTCTTATTTAACAAGACAGTTATACCTACAGACACCCATGGTTTCTTAGTGTCTGCATAATGTCTGTCCAGGACCTTCTGGCTTTTAGAGTCTCCAGTGAGAAGTCAGGTGTTATTCTTATGGTTCTGCCTTTATATGTTACTTGGACTTTTTCCTTTACAGCTCTTAATATTTTTCTTTATTCTGTAGGTTTAGTGGTTTGATTATTATGTTGGGAGGGGACTTTTTTTTTGATCCAATCTATTTGATGTTCTGTAACCTTCTTGTATCTTTATTGGCATTTCAATCTTTACGTTTGGAAAGTTTTCTTCTATGATTTTGTTGAATATATTTTATGTGACTTTCAGTTGGTATTCTACTTCCTTCTTCTATCCCTATTATTCTTAGGTTTGGTCTTTTCATGGTGTCCCAAATTTTTGGGACATTTTGGGTCATGACTTTGTTGGCTTTCGTGTTTTCTTTGACTGACGAATCTTTTTCCTATTTCTATTGTATGTTCAGATTCTCTCTTCCATCTTTTGCATTCTGTTAATTATACTTGCATCTGTGGTTCCTGTTCCTTTACTCAGATTTTCCACTTGCAGCATTCCCTCAGTTAGTGTCTTCTTTATTATTTCAACTTCAGTTTTCAAATCTTGAATTGTTTCCCTCACTTGTTTAATTGCTTTCTCTTGACTTTCAAGAGATTTACCGATTTCTTTCCATTTTTTGTTTGACTTTTCCTCAATTTCTTTAAGGGAATTTTTCATTTTGTCTTTTAAAATCTCTAATATCTTCTTAAAGTCATTTTATGGTCAATATCTTCTGTTTCTTTTGTGTTGGGATGTTCAGGTCTTGCTGATGTAGGTTCTGATGGAGCCAGATTGGTGTTTATGTTGTTGACTGTATTTTTGCTCCGGCATCTACCCAACTCCACTTGGTGCAAGCAGTGTCTGTTTCTGAGGGAGCCTCTCTTGGTCTGATTGATACTCTTGGTCCAGTGGGAGTTCTTGGTCTAATTGATGCTAATGGACTCTTTGTCTCAGGGAGCAGTTCTTAGTCCAATTGGTGCTAGTGGGCTATGTCTCAGGGAGTAGCTGTAGTCTTAGCACTTGGTAGATGGTGGAAGTCTGACCTGTCTGCAGAGGTCTGCCTGCCAACTGGCCTGAAACTGGGACTGCAATGGGTGGTGGTATAGAGGTGTAGGGTTGTGCCCCCTGGGTGCAAAACCAAGGGGCTGGGGTGTTCAGGTATGAGAATAAAGACTCACCTCTGAGTCCATTCATGTACTGGCTGGCTCTGTCTCAGAGAACAGTTGCAGTCTTGGAAGGTGGGTGGGATTTGGGGGAGGTGAGGCTTGGATTACAGGGTCTGATGAGGGATGGTGGTAGTCTGACCAGTCTGTAGGAGGTCTGCCAGCCAAATGGCCTGAAACTGGGCCTGCAATGGGTGGTGGTGTAGAGGCATAGGATTGTACCCCTGGGCTCAAAGGCTTGGAGCTAGAGTGTTTGAGTATGCAGATAAAGACTCTCCTCTTAATCCAATTGAGTACTGGCAGGCTCTGCAAATTTAATATTTAATTGAAATGGGACTACAAAAAGACTATTTGCTTTATATGTCTGTAGAGAACAATAGAAGTAAACATTTGGGAAGATGTATAAATTTTTTTTTCCTGTTGGAAATATGTTATTCCATTAGGTCAGTTTTCTCTGTTTCTTTGGAAATTTTCTCAGAATGATTAGCCTTTTTCTTCAGATGTCTCATTTATCCAGTAGTCTTCAAATTTCTTAGTTGGATATCTTTTTCTCCTGGAAAGACAAAAACAAAATCCTGCACCAACCCTTATTTTGGGCTGAGTTTCCACTTTTGGCAGGTTATATCTAATCAAATGAAAGGCATTTATTAGCCTTAGAACTAGTTTAGACTGAATGGCCACATTGTTTGATAAACTGTCTCCACTTCTAATCAAGGGGACTCTCCTGTTTCAATCTAATCTTTATCAAATTTGATGGTATCCACAGATTTTTTTTTCCTACTGTGGAAACAAAAGCAAAACCTCTTCCTAAATATAAGACATATGCTGCTTTCCATTCTGAGATCAACACATCTTTAAAGTATGAGGGCTGACGTAATTCATGAATTTATTCAACCATCCAATGTCTCTCCACGGCTGTCAAACTTTTTCATTAGCATTTTAAAAATTTAAAGTTAATAAAGCACTGAGCAATCTATCTTTGGGGTCTTTATTGCCCTTTTATGTTTATGAAGCATATCTTTTAGACTGTGATTAGATCTTTCTATAACTGCTTATCCTGTAGGATTATGTAGGATTATCCTGTAGGTATATCTACAATATGCTTTATGGTTTAATATGCTAAAACCGTTTCATTTTACTAGAGATATAAGTTGGAACATTATTAGTTTGTACAGGAATCTCCATGATGGCAATAACTTCGAATAAATGTGTAATTACAAAACCAGTCTTTTCAGAACACAAAGACATTGCCCATTGAAATCTGGAACATGTACCTATGGTGTGGTGTACATATTTTAGTTTTCAATACTCTGCAAAATAAAATACATCCATTTGCCAAATTTCATTTCTTTGAATACCCTTTTTGTTACTTCCTGCAGGTAGTGGAGTTTGGTTATACAAGGAACAAGTGGGACCTTCTCTTATAATTTCCTTCAATTGTTGACAAGTGATAGAAAAATCTTTCTTCAAACCCTTGTTATTAACATGGTATTTCTTATGAAATTCTGAGGCTTCTAGCACATTTCTGACCAACAGCTGATCAATTCCTTCATTACCTTATGCTAGAGGACCCGGAAGACCCATATGGGATCTGATATGTGTTATATACAAGGGGTGATTTCTTTTTTTGGATTATTTCTTATGATTGAGCAAATAAGAAAGTTAATTGTGAATCATCTGGAATAAGTTCAATTGTTTCAACATTTAAACAAGTCTTTCTGCATATTGAGAGTTAGTAACTATATTAAGAGGTTCTGGAAAATCTAATAATACCATAAGAGTAGGATATAAATCTGACTTTTGAACAGAATCGTAAGGGCTTTCAGCCACTTTACTTAAATTTACATACTTATAACAGCTCTTTTCTGATTTATTTGTATCAGTATAGAATGTATGAGCTCCAGAAATTGGTGTTCCCCAAACAGTGTAAGAGAGGATTCAACTAGCTTTCTTTATCATCTGAAGTCTCTTGCTTTTGGGATATTTGTTGTTATAACGCCCAAAAAATTACTGCAAACTTTTTGCCAATGTTGACTTTCTGTTCATAATGAGGAAATTTCAGTATTAGTAAAAGGTACCACAATTTCTGCTGGGAATATTCCTGGTAATTGATGAAATCTTAATTTTCCTTTCAGAATCAATTCACAAACCATTTCTACATAAGTCTTTAATTTTTTACCCTGTTTGTGTGGTAAAATATCTATTCTAGGATATTATCTACTCTCTGCATGAGAATTGCTGAAGAAAATGTGTAGAAGGTAAAATAACCAGAATACCATCAAGCTCTGGATCCAAATGATCCACATGTGCATACTTTAATTTCTTTTCTACCAAACCAATTCTCTCTCAGCATCAGCTGATAATTTTCTTGAACTATTTAAGTCCTTATCACCCTGTAAGGTTTGAAATAATTTACTTAGTTCTTGAGTTAGCAATCCAATTGTGGACAGAAGCCAGTAAATATCTGCCAACTATTTTGAAAATCATTAAAGATTCATAATTGATCTCTCCTGATTTGTACTTTCTGTTGCTGAATTTTTTGTAAACCTATTTGATATCCTAGGTAATTAATAGAATCTATTCATTGTATTTTTTCAGGAGCTATTTATAATCCCCAAAAAGGCAAAATTTTCTTTGCCTCTTTAAACACTTTTTCTAAGGTATTGAAGTCTGAATCAGCTAGCGAGATATCACCCATATAAGAGTAAATTATAGATTGATGAAACTGTTTAGGAATTATTTCCAATGGTTGTTGTGCAAAATATTGACACAAGGTAGACTGCTTAACATCTACAGTGGAACAACTTTCCACTGATATCTTTTAACAGGTTTGGAATTATAAGTAAGAACTGTGAAGGCAATTTTTTTTCCATGTTGTACTTGTAAACTTATAGTTTAAAAAAAAGCAGTAGATTCTTCTGAAAAATCCTCTGTGTAAATTTTTTTTCATAGTTTCATTTGTAGGTCTTCCTAAGGACTGTATCTTAATAGTCAATTTTTCATATTTGGCAATGATATCAAACAACTTTCTTAAAGATAAAACATGAGAGACTTTTCCAAGTGTAATGGCTATGTGCTGCATGTTTTCCTGGCCTGCCAAGTTGGAATACTCACAGGGAATGCCTGCGTGTTTTGGACACTGAGATACTGGGATGAGTTTGGGGAAGGAAGGCTGGGGGAGAAGCTCTTTTTGATCGATTGGGGATGGGGTTACAGAGAGAAGAGAGAAACAATAGAGTTCCTGCTACAGAGCTGGGGATAAAACTGAGGGGTGGGATCTCAGGAGTAGTTGGAGAGGTGGGTGTTGCCCTGGGAGGATGGCCTCTCAGGTTTGCAGGGCACCTCTCAGGTTAGCAGGGCATGCCTACTAACTACTAGGTTGGGATCTAGGACAAAGCAATATGTTGAGAAGAATGTTTAGAAGAGGAAGATCTGTGGGACCCACAGAAGATTGAGGCAGAGAAAGCTGCCATGGGTGCTCTGATGCAGAGCTGGGGATGAGACTGGGGAGTTGGATCTGTAGGAGAGGATATTATGAAATTCTTAAATAATTAATAAAAATGTTTTTAAAACAAACTTAAAGCAAATTTTTATAAGTATGAAAAAAAACAATCGAACAGCTCCCTACATTCTTTTCCAGTACTTTAGCATTTTGTTTTCTTCTTTCATTATACATATAACCACAATCCTAGTCAAATATTACATTAATCCAAATATTCAAATATTCTACCAGTGTTGATAGGCTATTGATATAAAACTATTATAATTTTAGTAAACAATTTACAATTTCCCCCAAAGAAAGATGAAAAAGGCTTTTTAGTAACAGATGTCTAGGAAAAGATTGTCCTATCTGGAGACATGTTCCTCCAGTTTAAAAAGAGTAAGGACTGGAAAGGGGATGAACATGCTGCTCTCTTGTTTTTCCTGGCTTCCTGTGAGGCCCAAGTAAAAGAAATGTAGATGAAATGAAGTAGAAATAAAGAGGCACATGAAATGTTCATATGAGACTCACTCATTAAGTGACTGTGATAAACATAGAAAATTTAAATTCACATTATTTTTATGGATACATACAAATTATAATTATTAAACAGTTAAATTAAACATTAAAAGTGATTAAAAAGTCACTATCAACAAGGAGTTTCCTTGAGTAATCTTAGCATCTAGGGAACATCTATGACATAAAATAAAAAGGAGATAGAAAGAGAATTCCAACTAAAACATCGACTTATGCTGTACAATGAACTTAAAGGACAATACACAATTTGGCAGCAGAAACATAAAAGAATATACATAAGATATAGCACAAATTTTGTTTGAATCAAATGAATAATCTTACTTTGCTACTTGAACTATTAAACAGTTTTTAAAAGAATCTTTTTTAATAAATATATAATTGCAAATGTACCAGCAACACTCCTTACAACCATCTGTAACTCCAGTTCCAGGGAACCTGATAACATTTCTGACCTCTGGGCGAACCAGGAGTGCACACCTGCATACATGATGGCAAAATACTCATGCACTTAACCAAATACATTTTTTGAAAGACAGGAAAATTACCCTTTTTAAGAAATTGGGTGGCACATTGACCACAAGCTTTTGAGAATATTGATTATTCTCTTATCAGAACTGATTTGTACCAAAGGAGTAATTGTGGGATAGGCATTCATCACAAACTTCTGAACAGTCAGAATGACTGGATCGTACCTCCATAACAGGACTGAGGTGGATGAGATGATGAAGTCCACCCAGTACATGACCACAAAGAAAACCACCACCAGCAAGATGGTCTGGGTGGCCCTCTTCACAGGCAATGTTCTCATGTGGCTGATGCTGTGAAGATGCTTGCATTGCCTCTGATGTCTGAACAAGATAATCACCATATATGAACTTGTGGTCAACATAACTCCTACAAGAAAGACATCTCTGGACATTGTCACTGTTAAAATCAGTGCCCTGGTGATGTAGGTCATGGGGAAGACTGAGCAATATTTGGTGACCTTCATCTGGTTGCTCTCACTCACATTGGTAAAACCACCAACATAAAAGATACAGCTACTACTGAATGAAAAATTGAGAGACCAAATATAGAAAAAAGCATAAATCACATATTTTTTCAATTTATATTTAAATTTTGCCAGCAATGATGTGTTGGGACTGATAGTGACAGCCTGGAACACACTCAGGAGGCAGGTCATGCAGATGGAGAGGCCTCTCATCACCCTGCTTATGTAAAAAGTTGCCTTACATTTGAAGTCATTCTCAAAGTTCAGTGACTCAAATAAGTCTGAAAGCCAAAGGTCCCCTCCAGTGAGAAACATCATTATGTGGATGAAGGTCAGTTGACAGGAGATCAGGTCCATGGGCTTTAATCTATGAACTAGGATTGTGAAAGTACAGAAAAACAGTAGAAATATATTGGCTAGGACTCCAAGTACAAATTGGAAATTAAGGATATTCTTTATTAAGGACATATGTGGAAAGTATATTCATCTTAGCATCATAGTGGAAACATAATTCATATACCTAGAAAAATAGTAGAATGTACATCAAACTTGTGATTCAATATCAGTACCTCTATATCAACATTCTTGATTGACTTATTCTTAATTAACCTGTCTCTTTAACATTTGATGTTCCACACATGGATACATCTCCATGTGTCTACAGGTATATATAGCATACTAGAGATAATAAAGGCATCTACAGTCACATCCTATACAGAATATACGCTTTGTTCCTCTTTTGCCCCTAGGTGTCATGCCAATACTATTGATTTACATTGTCTCATTTTATAGTTTACACCTAAAACAGAAGTGATAAACAGAATATTAATCACATTTTTAACACCAAATAAAACTCATGTTGACCTGGAAAATATTCACAAAAGAAATTCAAAAGTGTGTCCTACGTCAGTCTTACATTGCATAATTTTAATATGCTCTATTTTCATAGATAGTGAAAATTATGTTTTGAATTCTAATTCTAACAGAATCACAGGGTTAATTCATGATAATCCCACTATTTTAATCAGTAAAATTTCTGTCTTAGTTCATATTTTCCTTTTTGTATGTCCCTTTTTCTATGAAGTCTTATATTCCCAGAATCCAGAATTAAAGATACAGACTGAGTTGGAGACCATTATTGTACTTTCCACACCCTATTAATTGTGCAACCATTAACTATGGTTATTAATGATCCCAACTGTCTCCCAGTTTACCTCCCATCTCATCACCTTTTGGAACACTCCACTTCAGGTATAAAGAACTAACTCCCAGCTGTGAAGAAAAACACAGTGTTTTCTTTGGGGAGATGAGTAAATCATTAACGATTTTTTCTCTTTTTCCTTATAACTTTTTCAGCCATCTATATTGTTATTTTACCTACCTAGCCCTTTCTTCTATGCTTATGCCTCCCCTTTAATAAAGAACTCCCCATTTTCTCATTTTCCCTATCAGATCACTTGTGTCCTGTTATCAGCTGTACCTTCCTCCCACCTTCTATGTTTACGTCCCTCCTCCCTGCTGAGGAGCCCATCATTTCCCGTGTCTCTGATGAGATCACTTGTACCCTGCCATTCTCTTCTCCTGGCCTAGGTCCCCTTTTGCTCTGTTGTCTGTATTTACTGAAGGCAACCAACTCTGAAGATGTAGAATTAGGAGCCTCCAAGAAGAAAAAATAAGTGACACTAAGAAAAACACTATATCAACACACTGCAACAAACTTGAACTTCTGAAGATGTTCATATAGTGTTCCACTTTTCAAATTTCAGTTTTAAAGGAGATTCCATGCAATGAAGTGTAAACCAAGACTCCAGGGTTATCATATGTCCTCAGCACCAGACAGTGTTCACAGTTCCACTCAACGGTCTTACCTTTGGTGCCCATGTTAGTTATTTGGCCTGGTTACTAGTGTCGTTATTTTGTAGAATTGCTGTAATTCAGTACTTTAAAATTAGCTTTGTGATAAAGAAATAGAAAATTGCTACACTGACTCAGAATCTTGGGGGGGGGGCAAGTATGCCCAATTATATTGTCAAGCTGAATACTAAATATTCCATATATACAAATTAATGAATGCCCGTATCTACAGAAATAATGCAGAAGTTAGTGGTTAAGACCACTCTATAACCTTCCCATTAATATGACACCATAAATCACACATTTTATATTTACATGATTTTTGCTCTTGAATAGCTTGATCTATTAAACGTGTAGTAGACTCATCCCAATTGCCAGAGACAAACATCTGATTCTCCCACCAACATACTTTTACAGTAGCTGTACTGTGGTGCTCTGTGTTTTTAAAATTTCTGGGATACAAGCTGGAGAGATGGCTCAGTGTTTAAGAGTATGTTTACTCTGGTAATGACCTGGGTTAGATTACCAGCAATGATAAGATGGCTCACACCCATCAGTCATACTAGTTCTGGGAGAGCTATTGTCCTCACTGACCCAGGCATGCAAGTGGCATACAGACATATATGCAGACAAAACACTCATATATGTAGAATAAAACAAATAAATCTTAAATAATAACTCTTAAATAAATGAAAACTCCAGGATAACACTTAATTCAAGCCTTGGTCTTCAAACTGAAGGAATTGGAGTTCAATTCTAATTGTAAAATTGCAAATGGACAAACCATATCTCTAAAATTTTTCATTAATTTTACATCTGTAATTTATCAATATAGCACATGTATATAGGTAATATAAAAAGACGATAACACAAGATAAAAGGTAGTAATCTAAAATGATTTTTCCTTAGCCCAAAGATATATTCAACAATCTGTACATTTCATATATATTGATTTGTTAATGTTTATAACATACAGATTATGACATATCTCCTAATTCATCATGTGGCATCTTCCTCTGTAGCTCACCAAGCTGAGACTAAACTAGAAAAGACCATACTACCATGGCTACACACTGAGTTGTTAACATATACATGCAATGGGAAAACTTATTTGTTACGTGTGAAAAAAAATTGAAATTCTGGGGGCTTTTGTATCAATTTAAGTTAGAGTATTTAGTTTTCAGTACTAAAACACAAAGTGTAGCCATAAACATTCCTAATATGGAGAAGTCATCACTGTTAAATTGACCCACACCTAAAGTCTAAGCAGTCTTCAGGCAGCTGTCTGGAAAGAAGGGCAACAATAGAAACCAAGAACTGCTTCATGCATAGCTCTACAATCTTCTGAGAAACATCATTTTACCCCTACATTATCAAAATGTTTGATTTGGAACTGTCTTGTGTTATGAACTTATGGTGTTCTTTGTATTGTTTTGTGGAGATTTAATAAAATAATAAACATACAAATGTATTACATCAAAAGTATCATTTTCAATTTCATTTTGACCATAGTGAGTAATGACCAAAAGTCAGCAGGACTGCTCAGAGAGAACATAGAATGATTATGTGACTTTCAAGTGACAAGACACATGGTGCTGGATGGTGCACTGTCCACTGTCAGTAACATTAATAAGTCTTCAGGAATCTCAGGAAGGTGTAGACGTTAGCCACTCAAATTAGTTCCATGAATACATATTGCCAGCAGGAATAAATGGTCATTTTAAATAAGGTATTATTTCATCGTTATTACCTAATATACAAATAATCTTAATGTATAACTTATTCTTTGGAAATATGTTTAGCACAGGTGAAACTGGAAAAACAGTCACTGACTAAAACATTACATTCTCACAGTTATGAGCCAGTTTCCCTGAGAGGAAGCAGCAGCAGCAGAAAGTCACTGCAGCCTGTGGGGAAGCAGTCATACCACATCTTGATCACAAGTCACACGGTTAAGTCTGGGAAAGATCTGAAAACGTTCACTGTGTGTGTGTGTGTGTGTGTGTGTGTGTGTGTGTGTGTGTGTGTAAGAGATACCAATTGAGAGGGAGACAGAGAGAGGGAGAGAGGGACAGAGACAGCGAGAGACAGAGACAGAGAGAGAGAGACAGAGAGAGGGAGACAGAGAGGGAGAGGGAAAGACAGAGAGAGAGAGAGAGAGAGAGAGAGAGAGAGAGAGAGAGAGAGAGAGAGAGAGAGAGAGAGAGGATCTAATCCTGTAGTGCAGACTGGCTCCAATCAAACTCACAATGCCCCTACCTTCACCTCCATAGTGCTGGGATCACAGGTGTGTGCCACCACACCTACTTCCATTATCCATTTGAATGTCCTGTATGCATTAGTAAATGAGATCTCAACAAAATAAAAATGGACTTAGGACACTCAGCAGCTAAACTTAAATTTACTTGATATTTATTATGATTACATTATGATTTAATGGGTAATTGTGTTTTTTAACTACTAGGTATTTTCACTTTAAATAATTTTATACTATTAGAGATTTGAAATTAGTTTTTCATTGCTAATGAAAAGCTTACTCAATATTATATCAATATCAATGTCACAAAGTTCAAATTAAAAACATGATATATTAAAACTAAACTTATTTTAATTAAACCATAAAATATCCAACAGAAAATATTCCAGTTTACATTTTTGTAAGGATAACTTTTCAAGGATTTAATAAACAAATGAAGTAAGATATGCAGATATTTTTAAATACCCAGAAAAGATATATTTTATTAGAAATCACTGCAATAGAATAAACAAATATATGTAAAACTTTTTAAAACTTATTTCTACATTGTTAAGAACATAAATAGAAACTTTTCTCAGAATTCCTAAGTATATGCTAATTTGACAGAACAGAAAATTAATGATAAGCTCTAATTGCTTAATATTTGTATAATTCTGGCCTAAGTTTCATATAAATAAATGTATAGACAGTTAACTTGAGAAAAGTAGTAAAATTAAAAAAACAAACTATCATTTCAATGTAATTTAGTATGATAAATATAGTCCAGAAAACAAATAAATGTGGGTTCTCTGTTTTATGACAGGAATGGAAGTCTAACACAGTTAGTATTAGCTAGATGGAACCACGATATTAGAATTTTTGGAGTATGCACTGGGGAGAATTTGGAGTCTGATATGTGCTTAAAATATTCCATTTGGGCTACTTTTTACATATTACTAGTGAACAGTAATTGCAAAAACTGAAGGATGTCATGACATCTTCATTCACGATATATATCCATCAGTTGTCTTCACCCTATTAGCCTTTCCTGTCTCTATCCACACATCTGCTAGGCCTTGTCCTACTTTCCAATAGTCCCACCTACTGCCAAATATATTATATTCAATGGTCACAGTTCTTTTACAAATCATTACACTGATATTTTATGTCTACAAGCATCTGTTGTGTTTGCCTCTGACACAGTAGGGCTCAAAAGTAAGATTCTAAGCGGAGAACTCTCTCATCATTCTATTACAGAAAATCCTGCTTTGTTCTACCATATACGGTCTTATTATTAATGAAGAAAAAAGCAAACACTCACCTGGGAAGTCCTCTGAGAAACATCGATATAGAATGAAGCCCTAAGAAGCAGTTATAAGGAAGAAATGTCATCAGCTTATCTCTCTCTAGATCCATAATTATCATGTCATCTGTAGAGTGCACTTCTGATCTTGAGGTTGTTAAGGAGTTGTACCATCCAATGGAAAGTGAACTTCCTAATTCCAGGAAAACAGTGGAGTGGGAACAGCTGATCTCTAGGTTTCCCATGTGTGAGCTACTCTCCCAGGCCATATCTGTCTGTGTGGATGAGCTGATCACAGTCCTTGTGGACAAAACAAAAGGAAAATTAATAATGTCCAATTTAAAAGAAGTCGAAAAACATTTCACTTCCCCAAGGCATCCTTCCTGCTTCCAAAACTTTCCTAATAGCCTCCATACTTAATTGACAGTGGCTTCAGAGTCTCATCTGGAAATTATCAGCACTTTTGCTAAAATTAGAAAATGTCCAAGCCAGCCACATAATCTTCAATCTACAGTCTGTCCTGCCTGTGGGATGTGCTGAGGTAAGGGTGGGCTGGAGATTGAGGGAGTACCCACACAATGACTGGTCTATCTAAAACTCATGGCAGGAGAGTAACCCAACCCAACACAGCTGTGATGATCATGATCCACAGATTAGCTGACCAAGAGATCTGGGAAAGAACCAAATATTACTGGAGAAAAAATGTCCAGGTAATGATGCCCAATGTTATCCTGTTAAACACATAGATTGGTGCCTAGCCCAATTGTCATCAGAGAGTCTTCCTCCAACAACTGATGGAAACAGATGCAGACCCACAGCTACACATTAGGCAAAAAATGAAGATGAAAAGAAAAGAAAACATCTATAGCTAAAACCTGTGCTTTTGCTTATTCAAAGGGAAATATTCAAAACTTTCCTATGATATCTACAATAAACTCCAAAGCAAAGAATATAAAGTTGCTAGACAGGGACTACCATGAAGCACATGAATGATGATCTAAATGAAACTGGAGCTGTCGTGGTTTAAATGAGATATCCCCCAAAATATTGGGCATTTGAACACTTAGTTTCCAGTTGATGTTGCTGTCCAGGATGAAGAGTTTATCTATTTATTCTTTACTATTAAACATTTGGGAGTCAGATATTAGGGTAGGAACCTGAATAATCAGAGATGTGGAGAAATGACTATTGATATCTCTATCTATCTATCTATCTATCTATCTATCTATCTATCTATCTATCTCTTATTCCTAGATCAAAAAGGCCAAGACTCTCTCTAACTCCAGCCGTACGACCTCCTGTGTCTCACTATCTGTCTATGTGGTCCTCCAAAACCTCTATGTCTAATTTTAGTAGCTAGTTCCTCCCTCTGATTCAAACAAACTTTATTGTCATTCTCAGGAGCATCAGAATGTGATCAAATTATCCCACAACATTTCCCCTTTTTGTCTAAATGAAACTGGAAGTTTCTAACTCTACCACAGTATAACTATATACAATAAGAACAATTATTGGGTAAGAATTACATTCACAACATCCAGTCCATTTGCATTTGACAAAACCAAAAAAAAGTCTCCATTTTCTATTCTATTTGGTGAGTCTCAAGTTGTATACCTAATTTACTTTCTATCCTAACTTGTATTACCAAACCAAAACTATGTTTTTACCTCAAAACATTTTCTTAGATAAACAATTTAATTATGTCACTCAAACTTACACACTTTACACCACTTTTGTGAGTTTCTTTTTTGAATTTATTAACTGGAAGCTGTTAACAAGAAAAACTATAACTACAACTATGTAGACTTCAACTCCATTAGAGACACAAGAAAAATACGATATTACATGAGTAAACAGGAAGTGCTGAGCAAACAACTTCTAAAACTATAGGAATGACAAAAACATTTGGCTGTCTGGACAGTCATATATGGTTCCTCTGCAATGATGGGACATCTTTCATTGACCTCTTGGCCTAGATTATCTGACAGACCTTTCTGTGAAGCAGGATTTTTGAAGGACTGTCCTACCTTGTCTTGGCAAAGATTGGCAGTCACTTTTTTCTGTGTTCTGCTTTTCCAATTTAGACAGCATGCTTCTGTAGTTCAGGCAAGGACAGTTTCTTACACAGTGGCTTACTTTTGTCACAAAGAAAGCAAACTCCATGTGGAGGTTCCATGATGCGCATCATCTTCTCTGAAGTAGAATTGAGCTTCCAAGAGCGGACATATCTCATTGTTATGAAAAAGCCTTGTTGTTAAAACATTGTAAATGCCATATTCTGTAGGTCTCTGCAGTATTTGAAGATTTTCTGTCTACCTAAAATATATCTATGTTTGACATTGAAAATATACATAACATGAGTATAAGTTTGGTTGATATAGGTAAATACTAACCTGCATTTCTTTATTATCTTAAATAGTTTGTAATAATAATGTTCAAGGACTAGAAAGATACATTACATTGTCAAATGAGCTACATAGGTATAATAACCTAAACAAGAGTAGAAACATAAGTACAGTATGTTCTAACAAAAATAACCTTAAAATTGTATCAATATACAAAAATCCATACCAATGTTAAATATTTAAGGCTAGTAGTTTTTTTTATTTTAAATGTAGATTCAATAATCTACCCTTTTATCCTATCATTCTGTACCCATATTTTTCTTTTTAGAACAAGATCCCTGAATCTGATCTCCTTTGTTTAGTTTCCTCCATGACTATGATCAATAACAACTTGCAGTCAACCCCACTAAAGGATGATAAATATCCATAAAACACCAAACAACTAAAAGCCACACACCCCACTTCTTGGGGTTGTGGTCATCATGTTTTTTGTACTGTTTCTTGTTGTCTAGGTGTCATGGAAACTTTAGGTGACCCTGAAAAAAATTGAAATAATTGGGAGAGCTAATTGTTCTCCAGTCTCTGTGTGATGGAATCGTGTAGGGCTTATCTGAAGTCCTGGCTGGAGTAGGCTATATTTCAGCTAGCCACCTTAAAATTGTCCTAAGCAGTTTGTAGTCCAAATCTGATCTTTTGGTAGTGTTCACCACCTTAGTTGCATTAACTACAATCCTGGTGGAATTATCATTGTGGGACCCCATCTTCCTTTTGGAGACTTCAAAAGTCAATGTTAAATATGGTTACAACTCACTGCAAAAAAACTTGAAAATTTTAAATGTCATATGCAGCTGTTCTCAGAAAAGATAAAGGATCACAATTTGTTGAATACATTCAGGGTATACAAACTTAATTTCTAGTTATTTGATTCAGACACAAGCCTAAAATCATGTATAGAAAGATAGATGAAGGTTTTTTGTAGAATTAGATATGCTCTATAGGACCATTAATATCATGACAGAAAGTTTAAATATATGATATATTAATGTATAATAAATATAAGTAATTAGTATGTATATATTAATCTTATAAATTGTGAGATACTTAAACATTAACAAAGGTTTTAAAAAGTCTAAATGAAAACCAAAGGATTATGAGATTAATGGCAATAGAATAGTCCATTAATTTTGGGTTTTCTTTTGTCCCACATAGGGTGGCTCTTCTGATATGAGACAGAAATTTTGGAGTATTCTTTAACAAGCATGTTTGAGTTTAGAAAAGGAGAGAGCCACACTCCAACCCTAAAGACAGCTTTAGTTTTTAATTGAACTGGGGCTACAAAGAGACTATGTGGCTTAGATATCTGTAGATAACAGTAGAAACAAACATTCAGGAAGATTTATAAAATTTTTTCCTGTTGGAAATATGTTATACCATTAGGTCAGTTTTCTCTGTTTCTTTTGAAATTTTCTCTGGATGATTTATTTGTCCTTAATCTTCAGATGTTTCATTTGTCCAGTAGTCCTCAGATTTCTTAGTTGGATATCTTTTTCTCCTGGAAAGACAAAAACAAAATCCTGCCCCAACCCTAATATGGGGAGTTTCCATTTTGGGCAGGTTATATCTGATAAAATGAAAGGCATTTATTAGATTTATAAGTTAGTTTAGACTAAATGGCCACATTGTTTGATTAACTGTCTCCACTTCTAATCCATAGGTCTCTCCTGTTTCAATCTAATCTTTATCAAGTTTGATGGTATTGACAACCTTTTTTTTCTCCTCTAGAAACAAATGCAAACCTGTTTCTGAATATAACACATATCCTGTTTTTCATTCTGAGGTCAACACATCTTCAAAATATGCAAGCTGATTTAATTCAGGAGTTCATTCAGCCATCCAATGTCTCTCCACAGCTGTCAATCTTCTTCATTGGCATTTTAAAAATTTAAAGTTAATAAAGCACTGTGACATCTACCTCTGGGGTCTTTATTACCTTTTTTGGTTTATTAAGCATATCTTTTAGAGTGTAATTAGACCTTTCTATAACTGCATGTCCTGGAGGGTTATGTGGAATACCTGTAATATGCTTTAGGTTGTAACATGAAAAAAATTGTTTCTTTTTACTAGAGAGGTAATTTGGAGTAATTAATCTTAGTTTGTAAAGGTATCCCCATGATGGCATGACTTCTAATAGATGTACAATTACAGAATCAACCTTTTCAGAACTCAAAGTCATTGTCCATTGAAATCCGGATTTTGTATCTATAGAATGGTGTGCATATTTTAATTTTCAAGACTCTGGAAAATGAAACACGTCCATTTGTCAAATTTCATTGCTTTGAGTACCTTTTTTGTTACTTCCTCCAGGTAGTGAAGTTTGGTTATACAAGGAACAAGTAGGATATTTCCTTGGCTTGCGGACAAGATATAGAAAAATCTTTCTTCAAGCCCTTGTTATTGACACAACATTTCTTATGAAATTCTGAGGCTTCTAGCACATTTCTTGCCAAGAGCTGATCGATTTCATCATTACCATGTGCTAGAGGACCTGGTAGACCCATATGGCATCTGGTATGTATTATATAGAAGGGTTGATTTCTATTTCTGATTATTTCTTATAATTGAGTAAATAATAAAGTTAATTCTGAATCATCTGGAATAAGTTCAATGGTTTTAACATGTAAAACAATTCTGCATGTTAAGAGTTAGTAACAATATTAAGACGTAGATGTATCCTGCTTGTTAAATAAGAAACACAGAGCCAGTTGCAGAGTTAAAAACCACAAGGTCAGAGCCAAAGCGGAAAACCTTACCCTTCACTGCTTCTGCGGTTCCTCCTCCCCGCAAGAGACCTATTTCTGTGCGTCCTGTCTATTTAAAGACTTTCTGTTCTCCTCCCTCATTGGTTGTAAACCCAGCCACATGACCTCCTCGTCACTGCCTGTTTGTACAGACCTCCAGGTCTTCTATGGTTGGTATTGAAATTAAAGGCGTGTGTCTGCTATGCTGGCTATGTCCTTGAACACACAGAGATCAGCCTAGCTCTGCCTCCCAAGTGCTGGGATTAAGGGCGTGACCCACTACTGCTCGGCTTCTGCTCTGGCTTGCTCTGACCTCAAGGCAACTTTATTGACATACAAATAAAATCACATTTCAATACAAATAAAGTATCACTATATTTCCCCTTTTCTATTTTAATAAAAAGAAAAAAAGGAAAAAGTTATAACTAATATAAGAAAAACTATACAAAAGTACAATAACTATATATACCATATATACAAACAATAAATACCTAAACAATGTCTAGTCCATTTGTAATTGAAAAATTCAGAGAAAATAATTCCATTATCTATCCTATTTTGGTAAGTCCAGAATGTACCTGATTCACTTTTTATCCTAACTTATATAGCTAACGGAACTGTCTTATAACGTCTTTCAAATTTATACACTTACAGCTCTTAGTGAGTTTTTCTGAAATCCTTAACAAAGATAATTATAACTATAACTGATCTTCAACTCCCTCAGAGACCCAAGAAGGAAATAATACTACCTAATAAAAAATAAAAACAAGAAATGCATGCAAGCAGCTTCAAAAAAAAATGTGAGTTGACAGAAACAGCCAGCTGCCTGGACAGTCACCTGAGGTTTCTTCACAGTGTTGGGGCATCATCTTCAGCCTACAGGCTTAGCGTATCTAACAGACTCTTTTGTGAACTAAGATGTATACAAGGTCAACAGTTTGACCTCACATTTGGTGAGAGCAGTCCATGTACCAGAAACACCTGAATTCCATTAGTGTCATGTCATGATTCAGGATTTTAAATTCTGGAAATTATTGATGTCTTTTCAATTCAGCTGTCCATTTTTCTTGGCTGTGTATATGTGGCTTCATCTTGGCATCCTGTTCTTCTCCACATCTCTCTATTAAACGCCAGTCTACTATTGAGAGAGGTGAGCTTAGTTATTCCTCAAGAATAACTGTTTCATCTGCTGTTCCATTGCATATCAGAAGCCATTGGCCCACTCCCTGTTCAGCTGCCTTCGAAGAAAAGGGCACGGTACCTTTTACAGATTGCAAAGGTCACTCACTTCAGGGATGGTGCCATATTGTCCTGGCTTCAGAAGATGCCTTTTGTTAAAGCCACAACCACACTTGTTTTGGCAAGAATTGGTAGTCCTTGGTTTCATGTCCTGTCTGTCCTGTTTGTCAGCAGTTGATTCAAGGATACTTTGTTGTCCAGTGGCTGACTTTTGCAACAATGAAAGTTAGTTCCATATGCAGTTTCTTCAATGCCCATATTTTCTCTGAAGTAGATTGGTACTGCCAGGAGCCGTCATGTCTCATAGTCATAGCAAAAAAGAAAAATTCTTAAGTTATTAAAACATTTTAAATGCCATATTCTGTAGATCTCCGAAGGGTTTGAAGATGACCTGTCTATCTAGAATATATCTGTTTGATCTTGAAAACACACCTAATATGACTACAAGTTCAATTGTAATGTCTAACCACTAATTTTCATTTCTATATATCCTAATAGTTGGTAATACTAACATTCAAGGATTAGCAAATTGCATTACATTGTTAAATGAATGGTATAAATACAATATCTCGAACAAGATTAGAAATACGTATATGGTATATTCTAACAATCTCAATCTCAATAATAATGATTTGTATACAATATAAAACAATCCAATTGAATGTAAAGTATTTAAGACTAGTAATTGTCTTTTACTTTTTTCTTTTTTCTTTTTTCTTTTTTTTTTTAACAAGCACCTTTTGCCTAGCCCTTTTCCTAACCCTTAACAACAACTTGTAACCAACCCTCCTAAACAATGAAAACTATCCCAGACCCAATACCCATAAAAAGACCAAAAAACCACCCACCCCACACCACCCCTTTGGGAATGTGGGCGTCAAATTCTTAAAATTGCTTCCTGCTGGGTATGGGCGAAGTTATCTTTATTCTGAAAAGAAAAATTTTGGGTTAATTGACAAATCCTAGGAAAGATAACTATATTCTTTGTTATCCATAATGCCAAAGTTCAGGTTTATCTCAAGTCCTTATTCAAGTAGTCTTTGAAACTGGATCATCTCAGCTAGCCATCTCAGAATTGCTCTAAGCACTTTGTAGTCCAAAGCTGATCTGTAGATGATGTTTGTCAGCTTAGTGATATTATTTTCCACGTGGAATTTTAAAATATTTTTAAAATTTAGACTTTCTGGACAGTGAGACATGTCTGCTCCTGGCAGCACCGATTTGCTTCAGAGAGGAAGATGAGCATTGAAAACACTTCATATCTTATCTTCACCTTGGCAAAAATAGCCATATGGGCTAGAAACTGTTCTTGCCTGGACTGTTTGATTGAATGGACATGCAGGACCCATAGAAAGGTGACCAGTAAACTTTGCTTGACAAATGGTCCTTCAGGTTCCTGCTTCGCAGAGGAAATGGCCAGACATTCTACAGGACACTGAGAGAAGTGACCAAGAGACTCTAGCCCTGTGGGCTGAAGACAGATGCCCCAACTTTACAAAGGAACATTAGGTGACAGTCCAGGCTGCCAGCTGTCTCTGTCTACTCTTGCAAGACTCCTGAAAAATGCTTACATCCTTCTCCCGGTTCTCAGGTAATATTATATATCCTTCTGAGGTCTTTGATGTGGTTGAAGACTAGATAGTTATAATTTTCTCAGTTATGATACAAGATAAGTTAGATATAAAACCTTAGACTCACAAATATAAGATAGATAGGATATCTTCTTTATTATTGTAACTGTAATTCTTGCTAGGTAATTGTTTTGTTATATGTAATTGTACTATGTAAAAGTTAAAACCTTCCTTTAAAAAAAAAAGAAAAGGGGAAGTGCTGTGGATATCACTCTGTGTAAATAAAGTTCTGATTGGCCAGTGGCCAGGCAGGAAGTATAGGCTGGACAAGAGAAAGAGAATTCTGGGAAGTAGAAGGTTGGAGAGAGACACCGCCTACCGCCGCCATGAAAAGCAACATGTAAAGACACTGGTAAGCCACAAGCCATGTGGCAAAGTATAGATTAACAGAAATGGGTTAATTTAAGATAGAAGTAGATAACAAGCAGCCTGCCACGGCCATACAGTTTGTAAACAATGTAAGTTTCTGTGTGCTTTCTTGGTTGGGTCTGAGAGACTGTGGGACTGGTGGGTAAGAGAGATTTGTCCTGACTGGGCCAGGCAGGAAAACTCTAACTACATAAAGAGGTTCTTGAAAATCTAATAATAATGTAAGAATAGCATATATTTCTGATTTTTAAAAAGAATCATAAAAGATTTCAGCCACTATACAAAACTTTACATACTTATAACATGTGTTTTCTGATTTCTTTGCATCAGTACAGAATGGATGAGCTCCAGAAATTGGTGTTCCCTATAGAGTGTACGGTAGGATTCAATTAGCTTTCCTTATAATCTGAAGTTTCTTGTTTGGGGATATTTGTTGCTAATCTCTCCCAAAAAGTCACTGCAAACTTTTCATCAGCATTCACTTTCTGTCCATAATGAGGACATTTAGCATTAGTAAAAGGTACCACAATTTCTGCTGCGTATATTCCTGCTAATTGGTTAAATCTTAATTTTCCTTTCAGAATCAATTCACAAACCATTTCTACGTGAGTCTTTAATTTTACACTCTGTGTATGTGGAAAAAATATCCATTCTTGGATATTATCTTCTCTCTGTATGAGAATTCCTAAAGAGAATGCAGAGAAGGTAAAATAAGCAGAATACCATCAAGCTCTGGATCCAAATGATCCACATGTGCATCCTGTACTTTCTTTTCTACCAAAGCCAATTCTCTCTCAGCCTCAGCTGATAATTTTCTTGAACTATTGAAGTCCTTATCACCCTGTAAGGTTTGAAATAAACTATTTAGCTCTTGAGTTATCAATCCAATTGATGGCAGTAGCCAGTTCATACCTGCCAACAATTTTTGAAAAGCATTAAAGATTCATAATTGATATCTCCTGATTTGTACATTCTGAGGCTGAATTTTTTGTAAACCTATCTTATATACTAGGTAATTAATTAACAGAATCTCTTCTTTGTATTTTTTCAGGAGCAATTTATAATGCCCAAGGAGGCAATTTTTTTTTACCGCTTTAAATACTTTTTCTAAGGTATCTGAGTGTGAATCAGCTAGTAAGATATCACCCATAGAAGGATAAATTATAGATTGAGGAAAACTGTTTAAGAATTATTTTCAATGGTTATTGCACAAAATATTGACACAAGGTAGGGCTGCTTAACATCTATTGTGGAACAATTTTCCACTGATATCTTTTAACAGGTAGGGAATTATTATAAGTAAGCACAGTGAAGCCAAATTTTTCTCCATCTTTCTCTTGCAAAGGTATTGTTAAAAAAAAAGCAGTGGATTCTTCTCAAAAATCATGTCTCTATGTAAATATTTTTCTTAGTTTCATTTGTAGGTCTTTCTATGGGTTGTATCTTATCAGTCAATGTTTCACATTTGCCACCAATATCAAACAACTTTCTTAAGGATAAAACATGAATTACCAAAGTAATAATGATTATAAACAACCTTATGTCAATTCCAGATAAGTTTTTATCCCTTCGTTTAATGTTTTCATTTTCAAACCATTCAGGATGGAAGCATACAGAGACCTATCTTCCTATATCATATTGTTGTTCCCCAATATTAACATGTGGATAAACAACAATTAAAACAAACTAATTCCCCATTAAGACATCCCAAGGGTCTCCCCAGATCTGATGATGGTGACAATGACATGTGAGGCTAGCCGGCACTGTGCAGCATGGCTGGCTCTGGGGTGCACGGCTTGGCTGAGGACAGATGCAGGTGTTTGCCTGGGGCTGGGTTGAGAGTGTGTGGTGGTGACAACAGCAGTAAAAGGCCAAGAAGGTGTCAGGAGCCAACCTGGTGTGGCAGCAGCCTGAAGAGGAGGCCAGGGGTAGCCATCAACACACAGCGAGGAGTCAGGGGCCTGAAAAGTGGACACGGGGAGATGAGAGGAAGGAAGCAAGGGCATGGGGGCTGCCTGAAGTACACAGCCAGCTGGCAATGGGCAGCTAACTCCAAAGGCATTTGGGGCCCAGCTACCTGTGGAGTATGGGGCCAGGGACAGCAGCAGCTGGAGGCCACTGTAGAGAAGTTACAATGGGAAAACCCTAGATTTGCACAGAGGGCATGGGGGAAGGGAGGAAAAAGCAAGCCATTGTGGCACCTGCAGCAGCTGCATAGCAGGTGGACCTGTGATCCTATGCCCCACATTGGGCGCCTAATGAAACATTCATCTAATATTCTTTGTTAATAAAAATTCAGGAGTAAGAAGATGAACAATCAGAGAAGCAGTGGGAAAACTGACCATTGACCTCTCTTCTCTCTTGTTTATTGATGCAAAAAAGCCAATATGTCTCTTTAAGTCGAGCCCCACTACTTCCTATGTGTCTCTATCTGTGCTTGGTCCTCCGAAATAACTATGGCTAATTTTGGTCTGCTAGAAGCTAGTTCTGCTCTCTGAATCAAAGCAAACTTTATTGCCTGTTTCAGGAACATCCGAATGTGATTAAAATATCTCACAAAAATCAGAAGGTTTAAGAGGTATGGGCTTAAGGGAGGCAGAGACAGGCAGATCTCTATGAGTTCAAGGCCAGCCTGGACTACAGAGTGAGATCCAGGACAGACACCAAAACTACACAGTGAAGCCTGTCTCTGGGGCAAAAAAAAAATCACAGAGAGTATATTTAACTGAATCATGGAAGAAAATTTTCCCGACCTAAATAAGGGCGTGTCTAATAATGTACTGGAAGCTCTTAGAACATGAAATAGATTGGAAAAGAAAAAAATTTCCCCTTATCATGTAATAATCAAAACATTAAACATATGGAGAAAAAAACGAATATTAAAAATGACAAGGGAAAAAGTCCAAGTAACATATAAAGACAGACCCATTAGAATCACATCCAACTTCTCAACAGGGATCCTAAAATCAAGAAGTGTCTGGATTGATATCTTACAGATGCTAAGAGACCAGGGATGCCAGCCCCGACTACTATGACCAGCAAAACTGTCAATTATCCTAGATGGAGAAAACAAGATATTCCATTACAAAGTCAAATTAAAACAATATCTATCCAAAAACTCAGCCCTACAGACAGTACTAGAAGGAAAATTCCAACCCCAGGAAGTTAACTGCACCTACAAAAACACAGGTAATAGGTATTCTCACACAAGTAAATCCCAAAGAAGGGACACACACACACACACACACACACACACACACACACACAGAGAGAGAGAGAGAGAGAGAGAGAGAGAGAGAGAGAGAGAGAGGCTATCACAAGCAAGAACAAAATAACAGGAATTAATAATGATTGGTCATTATTATCACTCAATATGAATGGACTCAATTTGCTAATAAAAAGGGACTGGATACTGTAGATGTAACCATCTTATTAAATAAGAAACACAGAGCTAATTGCAGAGTTAAAAGCCAAGAGGTCAGAACAATAGCTGAGAGCTGAAAACCTTACCCTTCACTACTGCTCTGTCTTTCCTCTCTGTAAGAGAGACCTACTTCCTGTGTTTTTCTCTTTTTTATAGACTTTCTGTTCTGCCTTCTCATTGATTGTGAACCCAACCACATGACCTCCTCTTCACTGCCTATCTGTACAGACCTCCAGGTCTTCTATGGTTGGTATTGAGATTAAAGGCATGTGTCTCCATGCTGGCTGTATCCTTGAACACACAGACATGCGCCTAGCTCTGCCTACCAAGTGCTGGGATTAAAGGCATGCACCACCACTGCCCAGCTTCTGCTATGGCTTACTCTGACCCCAAGGCAACTTTATTAATATACAAATAAAATCACATTTCAGTACAAATAAAATATCACTATAGGATAAAAACAGGATCCATTATGCCGCTGCATACAGGAAACACACCTCAACTTCAAAGATAGACATTACCTAAGAGTAAAGGTTGGGAAAAGGTTTTCTAATCAAATGGACCTAAGAAGCAAGATGGTGTAGCTATTCTAATGTAAAATAACATAGATTTCTAACCAAAATTAATCATAAGAGGTTGAGAAGGACATTTCAGATTCATCTAAGGAAAAAAATCCACCAAGATAATGTCTCAATTCTTAACATCTATGCCCCAAATGTAAGGGCACACACATTTCTAAAAGAAACATTTCTAAGGTTTAAATCAAACATAGAACACCACACAATGTTGGTGGGAGATTTTCATATCCCACTCTCACCAATGGACAGGTCATCCAGACAGAGAGTAAACTGAAAAATTATGGAACCAAAAGATGTTATGACTCAAATATACCTAAAAGATATCTACAGAACATTTCACCCAAATACAAAAGAATATACTTTCTCAGCACCACATAGAACATTCTCCAATATTGAGCATATACTCAGCCACAAAGCAAATCTCAACAGACACTAAAAATTTGAAATAAACCTCGTGTATCTTATCAGACTACCATGGATTAAAGATGAATTTCAGAAACAACAGAAAAGGATGCCCACAACTCAGGGAAACTAAACAGCTCTCTACTAAGTTACTACTGTGTCAAGGAAGAAATAAAGAAAAAAGTTAAAGACTTCCTAGAATTCAATGAAAATGAATGCAAAACATACCCAAACTTATGGGACACTATGAAAGCGGTGCTAAGAGGAAAGTTCATAGCACTAAGTGTCTTCATGAAGAATTTTGACAGCACTCATACTAGCAACTTGACATCATACCCAAAAGCTCTAGAACAAAAAGAAGTAGACACATCTAAGAGGAGTAGAAGGCAGGAAATAATCAAATAGGAGTTGAAACCATTAAAGTAGAAACAAAGAGAACAATACAAAGAATCAAGGAAACAAAGAGTTGGTTCTTTGAGGATATCAACAAAATAGATAAATCCTTATCCAAATTAACTAAAAGGCAGATAAAGGGAGAGAATATTCAAATCATCAAAATCAAAAATAAGGAGAGACATAACAGACTCCATGGAAATACAGAGAATCATTAGGTCATTCTTCAAGAACTAGTACTCCACAAAGTTGGAAAATCTAAAAGAATTGGACAGTTAAATCAGGATCATGTAAACAATTTAAATAGACCTATAACTCCTAAGGAAGTAGAAGCAGTCATCAGAAGACTACCAAATAATAAAAAATCCCAGGGACACCTCATTTCAACACAGTATTCTACCAGACTTTCAAGGAAGATCTAATACCAATACTCTTCAAATTATTCCACAAAGTAGAAACCGAAGGAACTGTGCCAAATTCTTTCTGTAAGGCCACAGTCACCCTGATACCCAAACCAAACAAAGACTCAACAAAGAATTACAGACCAATTTCAGTCATGGACATTGATGTAAAAATACTCAATAAAATACTTGCAAAACAAATCAAAGAACACATCAAAATGATCATCAATCATGATCAAGCAGTCTTCATCCCAGGGATGCAGGGATTATTCAACATATGAAAATCTGTCAGTGTAATTCACCATATAAGCAAACTAAAAGAAAAAAGCACATGAATCTTGATGGATGTTGAAAAGCCTTTGACAAGATTCAATACCAGTTCATTATAAAAAAGTGTTGGAGAGATCAGAGATACAAGGCACATGCATAAACATAATAAAACCAATATACGGCTGGGCAGTGGTGGCACATGCCTTTAATTCCAGCACTTGGGAGACAGAGGCTGTTGGATCTCTGTGAGTTCAAGGCCAGCCTGGTGTACAGAGCATGATCCAAAATAGGCACCAACACTACACAGAGAAACCCTATCTCAAACAAACCAAAAACAAAAAAAAAAATCAATATACAGCAAGCCAATTGCTAACATCAAATTAATGGAGAGAGATTCAAGACGATTCCACTAAAATCAGAAACAAGACAAGTCTGTCCACTATCTCCATACCTATCCAATATAGTACTAGAATTTCTAGCTAGAGCAATAAGACACCTGAAGGAGTTCAAAGAGATACAAATTGGAAAAGAAATGAAAGTATCATTATTTTTAGATGATATAATAGTATACAAAAGCTACTCCAAAAACTCTACCAGGAAACTCTCACAGCTGTTAAACAGCTTTAGTGAAGGGACTGGATACAAGATTAACTAAAACAAAATCAGTAGCCTTCCTATATACAAACACCAATGGGTCTCAGAAAGAAATCAGAGAATCAAGCTTAAAATAATATAAAACATCTGGAGTAGTTATAATCAAGCAAGTGAAAGATCTATATGACAATAATTTCAAGTCTTTCAAGAAAGAAATTGAAGAAGATATCTAAAGATGGAAAGATCTCCCATGTTCATGGATCGGTAGGATTAACCTAGTAAAAATGGCCATCTGATCAAAAGTAATCTACAGATTCAATCCAATCCCCATTAATATTCTGCTGCTACTATGAGGACCAGCCTTCAGCAGCTCATGGAATGAAAGGAAACCAGGGAGTTCATGAACTAATTGCTCAACTTGACTTTTCTATCTGAGGAAGTAAAACTGAATTCTCTGGGGCCAGCATGGGGGCTAAACTAAAATTCCCTGGCTTGCAAAAAAGGGAAAATATATACACATAAACACACCTTTAGTGTCTCTCCATCTTCTTCTCATGCTGTGTTCTTTATTTCTTTCTTACCTCAAAAAAGATACTCAAATGGCAGAGAATCACTCAACTGTACAACATCAGTAGTGTCAGGGAAAGGCAAATTAAAGCTACTTGGAGACTTCATCTTACATCAGTCAGAATGACCAAGGTCAATAAAATAAATGATAGCTTATGCTGCTGATGACGTGGAAAAAGGGGAACACTCATCCATTGCTTCTGAGAGTGCAAACTTGTACAGCCACTATGGAAGTCAGTCTGGCAGTTCTTTAGGAAGCTGTGAAATCACCCACCTCAAGATCCAGCTATGCCACTTTTGGGCACATGTCCAAATGATGTGTCATCCTTCTACAGATTCCTGATCAACTATATTCATTGCTGCTCTATTCATAATGCCCAGAAATTTGTTATAAACTTGATGTCTATCAACAGATGAATTTTAAAAGTGTGTTCCATTTACAGAGTGGAATATAACTCAACCATTAAATAACAAACTTAGGAAATTCACAGTTAAATGGATTAAACCAGAAAAAAATCCTCTGTGAGGTAGCCCAGATTCACAAAGTCAATCACAGTATATATTCCCTTTTTATGTATATGTTAGCTGTTGAGTCATTGATAAAACTGCTACAGTCCATATAAGCAAAGAGGTTAGATATAGAGAATGAAATTTTGAGGGAATGATGGATTTCCCTAGGAAAATGAAATAGAATAGATAGCTATCAGATTGGGAGGCTCTAATGGGAAGATCAAATGGGAAGGGGTAAATGGGGAACATGGAAAGGAAAGTGGGGAAGAACAGCTAAAATTAAGAATATTTTATGGGATTATGGAAACCTAATACAGCATAAGCTTTGTATACTCTGTGTGTGTGTGTGTGTGTGTGTGTGTGTGTGTGTGTGTGTGTGTGTAGGCAATCTAAATGAAATTGCCCAATAACATGCGAGAGAGATCTCCGACTGTATATCACTCATTACCAAATGAAATTTCCATAACTGGGAATGGGTTACATCCAATTGTGTTGTTGTCTGCAGCAGCCCTGTGTGTACCTCTAAACAACCCAGGCTATTGCCAATGCTCTTAGTTGCTCTCTATCTATAGATGGTAAGGCCCTAAGGCTGAAGATAATACAAACACTTCTAATTGATCTTTAACTCTGAAAAAAAAGAGTGTGAATTGTTTGTTGAGACCAAGATTGGAAAAGCACAGTGACAAATAGCCAAATGAATGGAAGCACATGAATTATGAACCAAAGGCTGTGGAGCCCCCAGCTAGAGCAGGCCCTCTGGATAAGAGAGACAATTGAATAGCTTGAACTGTTTGGGAGGCATCCAGGCAGTGGGACACAGATCTGTCCTTAGTGCATGAGCTGGCTGTTTGGAACCTGGGGCTTACACAAGGACACTTTGCTCAGCCTGGAAGGAGGGGACTGGACCTGCCTGTACTGGACCTACCAGGTTTAAATGAATCCCCAGGGAAGTCTTGGCCCTGGAGGAGATGGGAATGGAGGGGAGGGGGCTGGGTGGAAGGTAGGGGCAGGGGCAGGAGTGGGGAGGACAGGGGCACCCATGGCTGATGTGTAAAATTAAAACACAAATATAATAAATTTAAAAAGGGGGAAAAAGACAACATAACAATACAATGACTCCTGATAACATTCTGCTCTACTCACAGATCCACCCTGGCTGAATCATCATTAGAGAAGCTTCCTCCAGCAGCAAATGGAAACAAGCACAGAGATCCACAGCCAGAAATATGCAGAGTGGGATACCTTGAAACACACCCTATGCAGAATGTCTCCATCATGTCCCTCCCTTCAGGGCTCAGGAAACTGTGGAAGAGGGAAGAATGTAAGAGCCAGAGGGGATGGAGACATCAAGAAAACAGGGCCTTCTTAACACAACACATTGATAACACATACAAACTATACAAATTCTGAGACTGAGCAATT